>NW_028240785.1:0-120599 GCF_964263255.1 Lissotriton vulgaris | reverse complement strand
TGGTAGAGTCCAAAAAATCAATTTTCTGATGAAAAACGATGACCCCGGACCAGTCGAACGTTGAAAAAATGGTCAATATTGATGAAATTTTAACATTTAATCTTTTGACTTTAAATGACGGTTGGATGTGAGTTATTACTTTTTCAACTAAAATAAGTGTGTTTAAAGTCATTTCTGTGCCTGAAATTGGTCAAAATTGAAGATTTTGAGTAAGCAAAACTCTGTAAAAATGGCAGTTTTGGTCACAGTGAGGGTTTAAAAAGTGGTTATTCAACATGAGGCCCGATCAAAATGACATTTTGAATCATTTTTGGTAGAGTCCAAAAAATCAATTTTCTGATGAAAAACGATGACCCCGGACCAGTCAAACGTTGAAAAAATGGTCAATATTGATGAGATTTTAACATTTAATCTTTTGACTTTAAAGGACGGTTGGATGTGAGTTATTACTTTTTCAACTAAAATAAGTGTGTTTAAAGTCATTTCTGTGCCTGAAATTGGTCAAAATTGAAGATTTTGAGTAAGCAAAACTCTGTAAAAATGGCAATTTTGGTCACTGTGAGGGTTTAAAAAGTGGTTATTCAACATGAGGCCCGATCCAAATGACATTTTGAATCATTTTTGGTAGAGTCCAAAAAATCAATTTTCTGATGAAAAACGATGACCCCGGACCAGTCAAACGTTGAAAAAATGGTCAATATTGCTGAAATTTTAACATTTAATCTTTTGACTTTAAATGACGGTTGGATGTGAGTTATTACTTTTTCAACTAAAATAAGTGTGTTTAAAGTCATTTCTGTGCCTGAAATTGGTCAAAATTGAAGATTTTGAGTAAGCAAAACTCTGTAAAAATGGCAGTTTTGGTCACTGTGAGGGTTTAAAAAGTGGTTATTCAACATGAGGCCCGATCCAAATGACATTTTGAATCATTTTTGGTAGAGTCCAAAAAATCCATTTTCTGATGAAAAACGATGACCCCGGACCAGTCGAACGTTGAAAAAATGGTCAATATTGATGAAATTTTAACATTTAATCTTTTGACTTTAAATGACGGTTGGATGTGAGTTATTACTTTTTCAACTAAAATAAGTGTGTTTAAAGTCATTTCTGTGCCTGAAATTGGTCAAAATTGAAGATTTTGAGTAAGCAAAACTCTGTAAAAATGGCAGTTTTGGTCACTGTGAGGGTTTAAAAAGTGGTTATTCAACATGAGGCCCGATCCAAATAACATTTTGAATCATTTTTGGTAGAGTCCAAAAAATCCATTTTCTGATGAAAAACGATGACCCCGGACCAGTCGAACGTTGAAAAAATGGTCAATATTGATGAAATTTTAACATTTAATCTTTTGACTTTAAATGACGGTTGGATGTGAGTTATTACTTTTTCAACTAAAATAAGTGTGTTTAAAGTCATTTCTGTGCCTGAAATTGGTAAAAATTGAAGATTTTGAGTAAGCAAAACTCTGTAAAAATGGCAATTTTGGTCACTGTGAGGGTTTAAAAAGTGGTTATTCAACATGAGGCCCGATCCAAATGACATTTTGAATCATTTTTGGTAGAGTCCAAAAAATCAATTTTCTGATGAAAAACGATGACCCCGGACCAGTCGAACGTTGAAAAAATGGTCAATATTGATGAAATTTTAACATTTAATCTTTTGACTTTAAATGACGGTTGGATGTGAGTTATTACTTTTTCAACTAAAATAAGTGTGTTTAAAGTCATTTCTGTGCCTGAAATTGGTCAAAATTGAAGATTTTGAGTAAGCAAAACTCTGTAAAAATGGCAGTTTTGGTCACTGTGAGGGTTTAAAAAGTGGTTATTCAACATGAGGCCCGATCCAAATGACATTTTGAATCATTTTTGGTAGAGTCCAAAAAATCCATTTTCTGATGAAAAACGATGACCCCGGACCAGTCGAACGTTGAAAAAATGGTCAATATTGATGAAATTTTAACATTTAATCTTTTGACTTTAAATGACGGTTGGATGTGAGTTATTACTTTTTCAACTAAAATAAGTGTGTTTAAAGTCATTTCTGTGCCTGAAATTGGTCAAAATTGAAGATTTTGAGTAAGCAAAACTCTGTAAAAATGGCAGTTTTTGTCACTGTGAGGGTTTAAAAAGTGGTTATTCAACATGAGGCCCGATCAAAATGACATTTTGAATCATTTTTGGTAGAGTCCAAAAAATCAATTTTCTGATGAAAAACGATGAGCCCGGACCAGTCGAACGTTGAAAAAATGGTCAATATTGATGAAATTTTAACATTTAATCTTTTGACTTTAAATGACGGTTGGATGTGAGTTATTACTTTTTCAACTAAAATAAGTGTGTTTAAAGTCATTTCTGTGCCTGAAATTGGTCAAAATTGAAGATTTTGAGTAAGCAAAACTCTGTAAAAATGGCAGTTTTGGTCACTGTGAGGGATTAAAAAGTGGTTATTCAACATGAGGCCCGATCCAAATGACATTTTGAATCATTTTTGGTAGAGTCCAAAAAATCAATTTTCTGATGAAAAACGATGACCCCGGACCAGTCGAACGTTGAAAAAATGGTCAATATTGATGAAATTTTAACATTTAATCTTTTGACTTTAAATGACGGTTGGATGTGAGTTATTACTTTTTCAACTAAAATAAGTGTGTGTAAAGTCATTTCTGTGCCTGAAATTGGTCAAAATTGAAGATTTTGAGTAAGCAAAACTCTGTAAAAATGGCAGTTTTGGTCACTGTGAGGGTTTAAAAAGTGGTTATTCAACATGAGGCCCGATCCAAATGACATTTTGAATCATTTTTGGTAGAGTCCAAAAAATCCATTTTCTGATGAAAAACGATGACCCCGGACCAGTCGAACGTTGAAAAAATGGTCAATATTGATGAAATTTTAACATTTAATCTTTTGACTTTAAATGACGGTTGGATGTGAGTTATTACTTTTTCAACTAAAATAAGTGTGTTTAAAGTCATTTCTGTGCCTGAAATTGGTCAAAATTGAAGATTTTGAGTAAGCAAAACTCTGTAAAAATGGCAGTTTTGGTCACTGTGAGGGTTTAAAAAGTGGTTATTCAACATGAGGCCCGATCAAAATGACATTTTGAATCATTTTTGGTAGAGTCCAAAAAATCAATTTTCTGATGAAAAACGATGACCCCGGACCAGTCGAACGTTGAAAAAATGGTCAATATTGATGAAATTTTAACATTTAATCTTTTGACTTTAAATGACGGTTGGATGTGAGTTATTACTTTTTCAACTAAAATAAGTGTGTTTAAAGTCATTTCTGTGCCTGAAATTGGTCAAAATTGAAGATTTTGAGTAAGCAAAACTCTGTAAAAATGGCAGTTTTGGTCACTGTGAGGGATTAAAAAGTGGTTATTCAACATGAGGCCCGATCCAAATGACATTTTGAATCATTTTTGGTAGAGTCCAAAAAATCAATTTTCTGATGAAAAACGATGACCCCGGACCAGTCGAACGTTGAAAAAATGGTCAATATTGATGAAATTTTAACATTTAATCTTTTGACTTTAAATGACGGTTGGATGTGAGTTATTACTTTTTCAACTAAAATAAGTGTGTTTAAAGTCATTTCTGTGCCTGAAATTGGTCAAAATTGAAGATTTTGAGTAAGCAAAACTCTGTAAAAATGGCAGTTTTGGTCACTGTGAGGGATTAAAAAGTGGTTATTCAACATGAGGCCCGATCCAAATGACATTTTGAATCATTTTTGGTAGAGTCCAAAAAATCAATTTTCTGATGAAAAACGATGACCCCGGACCAGTCGAACGTTGAAAAAATGGTCAATATTGATGAAATTTTAACATTTAATCTTTTGACTTTAAATGACGGTTGGATGTGAGTTATTACTTTTTCAACTAAAATAAGTGTGTTTAAAGTCATTTCTGTGCCTGAAATTGGTCAAAATTGAAGATTTTGAGTAAGCAAAACTCTGTAAAAATGGCAGTTTTGGTCACAGTGAGGGTTTAAAAAGTGGTTATTCAACATGAGGCCCGATCAAAATGACATTTTGAATCATTTTTGGTAGAGTCCAAAAAATCAATTTTCTGATGAAAAACGATGACCCCGGACCAGTCGAACGTTGAAAAAATGGTCAATATTGATGAAATTTTAACATTTAATCTTTTGACTTTAAATGACGGTTGGATGTGAGTTATTACTTTTTCAACTGAAATAAGTGTGTGTAAAGTCATTTCTGTGCCTGAAATTGGTCAAAATTGAAGATTTTGAGTAAGCAAAACTCTGTAAAAATGGCAGTTTTGGTCACTGTGAGGGTTTAAAAAGTGGTTATTCAACATGAGGCCCGATCAAAATGACATTTTGAATCATTTTTGGTAGAGTCCAAAAAATCAATTTTCTGATGAAAAACGATGACCCCGGACCAATCGAACGTTGAAAAAATGGTCAATATTGATGAAATTTTAACATTTAATCTTTTGACTTTAAATGACGGTTGGATGTGAGTTATTACTTTTTCAACTAAAATAAGTGTGTTTAAAGTCATTTCTGTGCCTGAAATTGGTCAAAATTGAAGATTTTGAGTAAGCAAAACTCTGTAAAAATGGCAATTTTGGTCACTGTGAGGGTTTAAAAAGTGGTTATTCAACATGAGGCCCGATCCAAATGACATTTTGAATCATTTTTGGTAGAGTCCAAAAAATCAATTTTCTGATGAAAAACGATGACCCCGGACCAGTCGAACGTTGAAAAAATGGTCAATATTGATGAAATTTTAACATTTAATCTTTTGACTTTAAATGACGGTTGGATGTGAGTTATTACTTTTTCAACTAAAATAAGTGTGTTTAAAGTCATTTCTGTGCCTGAAATTGGTCAAAATTGAAGATTTTGAGTAAGCAAAACTCTGTAAAAATGGCAGTTTTGGTCACTGTGAGGGTTTAAAAAGTGGTTATTCAACATGAGGCCCGATCCAAATGACATTTTGAATCATTTTTGGTAGAGTCCAAAAAATCCATTTTCTGATGAAAAACGATGACCCCGGACCAGTCGAACGTTGAAAAAATGGTCAATATTGATGAAATTTTAACATTTAATCTTTTGACTTTAAATGACGGTTGGATGTGAGTTATTACTTTTTCAACTAAAATAAGTGTGTTTAAAGTCATTTCTGTGCCTGAAATTGGTCAAAATTGAAGATTTTGAGTAAGCAAAACTCTGTAAAAATGGCAGTTTTGGTCACTGTGAGGGTTTAAAAAGTGGTTATTCAACATGAGGCCCGATCCAAATGACATTTTGAATCATTTTTGGTAGAGTCCAAAAAATCCATTTTCTGATGAAAAACGATGACCCCGGACCAGTCGAACGTTGAAAAAATTGTCAATATTGATGAAATTTTAACATTTAATCTTTTGACTTTAAATGACGGTTGGATGTGAGTTATTACTTTTTCAACTAAAATAAGTGTGTTTAAAGTCATTATGGCTGAGATACCCGCCACCCCCTCTCAACACAATCCCCAAAGGAGGGAAACCGGAAACAGCTCTTAAAGTTTTTGGAAGAGGGAGGGAGTGACCCTCCCGGCCGTATTTATTAAAACAAAAAATTAAAACATTAAACAGTTCATATTAATGTACAATTTCATTACCACATTGCGATGTTTGGCTAACCTTAACAGATTCTCTAATACAGAGGTTCTCCTAGCCGAACTAACATCCTACAAAACATTTTCTTGAAATATTGAAATTGTACATCCTAACGTTTAAGGGCCAACGGCAAGGTCGTAACCGGTGTCAAGATCCCTAACCAGAAATACCCCCCCCACTTGGGAGGGGCGACAGCACTGAGGCGTACCTCAAGTGCAAACTACCAATTTCCCTTGACTTGACGGGGGCACCAATAAACTCGACGCCAGTTAAAGGTCGTTCGAGGACTCGTGTGAGGTTATCTAGAAGGTATCGTAGACCTCCCCCCAAACCCCGCACAACTTACCACATCTGCCGTCGATGACGTTACTGGCCCCGGGAAATTCCCCAGGAGGGGGCTGTAACCCCTCCTACACAGGAAGGGGCCTTGACCGCCTTTCCTTTTCTTTCGGCGACCCATCCTTAGAAGGGACCGCCTCCCCGTTGAGGGGCCAAAGGCCACCTCTCCCGAGCGCTCCCATCCGTGTTGGGTGACGCCCACTCATAGGGATCTTCCAATTAGTGCTCACCGATCATGACCTTACCGCCCGACCAAAATAAATACGACAATTCTAACTAAATTACTAAATGACTCAATTACTTGAAGGACAGTAACAACAACCACTTTATTAAAACATGCTTACTGATGAACACTAAAGCAGGATTACTTTATTTGTAAAACATACCACAAATTGACCATTCTTTATTGCATATTCAACGTTATCACGATACTAATCACACCTGTAAACAAAGAATTAGAGTTACCACATCAAACTTTATTCAAAACAACTTGCTGTCCTCAGGGGCTGGTGGGTGGGTCAAAATTGGCTCTTTGTTCCGTCTCGAGCTCTCGTACAGCGAGGAGGTGCAGCTTCAGAGCACAGGAACAAGAGGATGCCTTCAGGTCTTGCGTCCCTTTTTATCCGTCTTCAGGGCGGGCGTAAACCCGCCCCTGCCTGCCCCGAGGGCGTGGCCAGCCGCGTCAGTGTCTAGGCCAGCCCACTCTAGGGCGGGAAAAAGCGCGCCCCGGCTACGCCGCTTCGGGCATACCAGCCGAGACGCGCCTCCCGCCCAAAATGGCTTCCTGGGGGGATCGAGGTACTCTGCCATACGTTCGGGGGGACCGAGTGGTCGCCCCTTTCCATATGGCTGAGATACCCGCCACCCCCTCTCAACACAATCCCCAAAGGAGGGAAACCGGAAACAGCTCTTAAAGTTTTTGGAAGAGGGAGGGAGTGACCCTCCCGGCCGTATTTATTAAAACAAAAAATTAAAACATTAAACAGTTCATATTAATGTACAATTTCATTACCACATTGCGATGTTTGGCTAACCTTAACAGATTCTCTAATACAGAGGTTCTCCTAGCCGAACTAACATCCTACAAAACATTTTCTTGAAATATTGAAATTGTACATCCTAACGTTTAAGGGCCAACGGCAAGGTCGTAACCGGTGTCAAGATCCCTAACCAGAAATACCCCCCCAACTTGGGAGGGGCGACAGCACTGAGGCGTACCTCAAGTGCAAACTACCAATTTCCCTTGACTTGACGGGGGCACCAATAAACTTGACGCCAGTTAAAGGTCGTTCGAGGACTCGTGTGAGGTTATCTAGAAGGTATCGTAGACCTCCCCCCAAACCCCGCACAACTTACCACATCTGCCGTCGCAGACGTTACTGGCCCCGGGAAATTCCCCAGGAGGGGGCTGTAACCCCTCCTACACAGGAAGGGGCCTTGACCGCCTTTCCTTTTCTTTCGGCGACCCATCCTTAGAAGGGACCGCCTCCCCGTTGAGGGGCCAAAGGCCACCTCTCCCGAGCGCTCCCATCCGTGTTGGGTGACGCCCACTCATAGGGATCTTCCAATTAGTGCTCACCGATCATGACCTTACCGCCACAGGCCGGATAGTTGACCGGCTATCCGGACCCCCCCACAAAGCTCCTACCTAAAGGTCACGTTGTAACGTTTTTAACCATGCTAAGAAGTCTCCTATGAGTAACTCATTCCCCACCCGAGACAAATGCACACCATCCCCCAAATACATACTGTCATCATTAATACAGCCATGCGAAATAGAATGCAATGTCCTGGAACGGAACAACCTACTCACTTTGTTATTAAGTTTTCTAACAGAATGATTCAAAGCGGAAATAGAAATAGCCCCCCGCCACACCTTTCGTGGGATCATATGGGACCACGCAATTGTGCACCCCGGAACTCTCCTCGCCAACCAACTTACAGTGGAAAGCATTGCCTCCAGGAGAAGTCGTCTACCGGTGGTGACCAAATCATTGCCCCCTAAATGCACTATAACTATAGCCGGCGGTGACCTCGTCCGCCCTAACAGACCCTCGAAAAATGACTGAAACTGGTCAATACAGAGACCGCCTCTTCCGTGGAAGGACACCCTGTACCCGTATTCCCCAGCTACGTGAATCATATCACCTGCTTTGAATACGTCCGCGGCACGCCTCACGTATGAGTGGCCCACGACCCACACCTCCTTTTTCACAGCCGGTGATGTCTGACCGCTGGCCCGGTGTTGGGTCGACTGCATAGTCCGCCCCGCCTCGTAGGCTTGCGTAACTGAAAACCAAACAAAAACAAGAAGCGTGAGTACATTATTACAGCTTCACAACATGTGCAACCGCACGTATCTCTTATAACAATTGGAGGACCAACGCCCCACTCGTTTCACTTGTTCAACATTAAGACCCCTGGCTGTAGCTTCCGTAGCAGCCCCTATCCGAAAGGAATGGGTCCCAAATTCGCCCGGGTTCAAGCCCGCAGCCGCAATTGACATCGCAAGCACCCGCTGAAACTGAAATTTCGTCAGTGGGGTGGCGTCTGCGTGTCTTAACAAAGTCCCCCCCCATGATGCCACCCTTCGTGCTAGGTAATCTTCTAAACACTTTACCGGACACATGGAGGACCCGGGAATCCTGCGTATGATTACGCAGTCACCCATCCCATCTTGATCAGTCTTGGACCTTACAAAGGAGACAGTCATTGTTTCTCCCCTGATCTGAACGTGTTCCTGGCACAAACCCCCTGCCACATCCAGTTTGTTCCTTGCAACTAGTTCGCTTACCCGCATCGCCCCGTGAAATGCTAGCGAAAAAGCGGCTCGGAACAGCACCGCCTCAAACTGAGATGAACATGTGGCCGGGAGTGTGGCCAACAACTGGGACAATCTATCCAAACCTATCGGGCGCCTTTCATCTAATCTGCGACCCTCAAGGCGTTGCCACCCACGCAGCGCTTTCTGTACAACGAAAGACGCTGTCGGGTCCTGGATAGCGTGTGCTCTGGCAACAAAGGAAATGGCAGCACGATGCCTCTGGGCCGTAGCCACCGATTTCCCAGCCCTACGTAATGACATCAGAAAATTCACTACCCATTCCTCGTGACCCCAAAGCCGCTCTCTATCAGTCCCCAAAAAGGCTAAATAGGACCGAAACGCCCCTTCGTATGCCTTCCTCGTCCTTAGTGCTAGACTCTCTCCCACGAGGTGACGAAGTTCGGGGCACCGAGAGACCAGAGAGCTTCGGGAAAGGGTGCCGGCTCTGGGTCCGCTGAGGGAAGGAAACCCGAGAAAGCCTGCATTTGAAAACGAGACAGTGCATCAGCCGCCTGATTCATTACCCCTGGGACATGTTTTGCTCTGAATAGCACATTCAGTTGCATACACAGTAAAACAATTTCTTTGAGCAGTCTTAAAATCAGTTTACAACGTGCTGCCTGACTATTGATGCACTCAACCACGGTCATATTCAATCAATCAATCAGTGACACTTGTAAAGCGCGCTACATACCCGTAGGGTCTCAAGGCGCTTGGGGGGGGGGGGGTGCCGCTACTGCTCGAACAGCCAGGTCTTCAGCTTCTTCCTGAAGGAGAGGTGGTCTTGGGTCAGGCGCAGGTCGGACGGGAGGGAGTTCCAGGTCTTGGCGGCCAGGTAGGAGAAGGACCTTCCTCCTGTAGTCGCTCTTCGGATGCGGGGGACGGTGGCGAGGGCGTGGTTGGCTGATCGGAGGTGGCGTTTGGGAGCGTAGAAGTTGACTCGGCTGTTGAGGTAGCTCGGGCCTTGGTCGTGTAGGGCTTTGTGTGCGTGGGTGAGGAGGCGGAAGGTGATTCTCTTGTTGATAGGGAGCCAGTGAAGGTCTCTCAGATGTCCGGAGATGTGGCTGGATCGTGGGATGTCGAGGATGAGTCTGGCTGAGGCGTTTTGGATCCGCTGGAGTCTCTTCTGGAGCTTGGCGGTGGTCCCGGCGTAGAGGGCGTTGCCGTAGTCCAGTCGGCTGGTGACGAGGGCCTGGGTGACGGTCTTCCTGGTCTTTGTGGGGATCCACCAGAAGATCTTTTGTAGCATGCGTAGGATGTTGAAGCACGCCGAGGAGACGCTGTTGACTTGCCTGGTCATGGAGAGGGAGGAGTCCAGGATGAAGCCCAGGTTTCGTGCATGGTCTGTCGGTTTGGGTGCGGTGCCCAGGGCGGGAGGCCACCAGGAGTCGTCCCAGGTGGAGGGTGAGGAGCCCAGGATGAGGACCTCCGTCTTGTCCGAGTTCAGTTTCAGGCGGCTGGTCGTCATCCACTCGGCTACCTCTCTCATCCCTTCGTGCAGGTTGGCTCTGGCGGCGGCGGGGTCGTTGGTCAGGGAGAGGATCAGCTGGGTGTCGTCGGCGTAGGAGATGATGCTGAGGTGGTGTTTGCGTACGATGGCCGCGAGGGGGCTCATGTAGACGTTGAAGAGGGTTGGGCTCAGGGATGATCCTTGGGGGACGCCGCAGATGACTTCGGAGGCCTCTGACTTGTACGGTGGTAGGCGGACTCGCTGTGTTCTTCCGTCGAGGAAGGAGATGATCCATTCCAGCGCCTTGTCCTGGATTCCGATGTTGCTGAGGTGCTGTATTAGGGTGCGGTGGCAGACCGTGTCGAATGCCGCGGAGAGGTCTAGGAGGATGAGGGCCGCTGTTTCTCCCTTGTCCATCAGGGCTCGGATGTCATCGGTGGCGGCGATGAGGGCGGTCTCGGTGCTGTGTTTGGCTCGGAAGCCGGACTGTGAGGGGTCGAGGGATCCGTTCGTCTCGAGGAAGGCGGCCATCTGCTTGTTGACGGTCTTCTCGATGACTTTGGCTGGAAACGGGAGAAGCGAGATGGGGCGGTAATTCTTGAGGTCGGTGGGGTCCGCTGTTGGTTTCTTGAGTAGAGCGCTGAGTTCGGAGTGTTTCCAGCTTTCGGGGAAGATGGCGGTGTCGAAGGATGTGTTGATGATTTCTCGCAGGTGGGGTGCGATGACAGTGTCGGCCTTGTTGAAGACGTGGTGAGGGCAGGGGTCGGTTGGTGATCCGGAGTGGATGGAGTTCATCGTGCGGATGGTGTCTTCGGTGCTGATCGGGGTCCAGGCGTGGAGGGTGGTGGTGGGGGGGGGTGGCTGGTCGGTCGTGGTGTGCGTTGGTTGGTTGTTGAAACTGCTGTGTATGTCCGTGATCTTGTTGTGGAAGTATGAGGCGAGGGAGTTGCAGAGGTCTTGCGATGGGGTGATGTCGTTGTTTCCTGCGCTGGGGTTGGAGAGCTCTTTCACGATGTTGAAGAGTTCCTTGCTGTTGTGTGCGTTGTTGTCCAACCGGTCCTTGTATGCTGTTCTCTTGGCGGCGCGGATCAGCTGGTGGTGTTTCCGGGTGGCAAGTTTGTAGGAGGTCCTGTTGTCCGGTGTCGGTTCCCTTTTCCAGACTTTCTCGAGGGCTCGGCAGTTCTTCTTGGAGCTCTTGAGTTCGTCGGTGAACCATGGGGCCTTCTTGCTGCCGGGTCTGCTAGGCGGGGTCCTCAGCGGGGCGAGTTCGTCCGCGCAGTTGCTGATCCACTTCGTGATGTTCTCGGCGGCCTGGCTGGGGTTCGCTGAGCTGGCAGGAGGGTGTTGGCTCAGGGAGGTGGCGAGCTGGTCTGCTGTGATCTTGTTCCAGCTTCTGCGGGCGGTGTGTTGCTGGTGTTGGTGGGTCGTCGTTCTCTTGAAGGTGAAGTGGACGCAGCTGTGGTCCGTCCATTGAAGCTCTGTGGCGTGGCTGAAGTCGATGTCTGTGCTGGATGAGAAGACGGCGTCGAGTGTGTGTCCGGCGAGGTGGGTGGGGGTGGACACCAGTTGCTTGAGTCCCAGGTTGGCGAGGTTGTCGAGCAGGGTGCTGGTGCTGTGGTCGTTGTTGTTCTCCAGATGGAAGTTGAGGTCTCCCAGGAGGATGTAGTCAGCGGAGGGGAGGGCATGCGGGCTGATGAAGTCGGCGATGTCCTCGCTGAATTGTGTGCGTGGTCCAGGTGGTCGGTAGATCAGGGTGCCTCTGAGGGTGGTGTTCGGGTTGGTGTGGATCTGGAAATGCAGGTGTTCGGCGCTGGTCAGGGTGTTGTCGGTGCTGGTCGTGAGACGGATGGTGTTCCTGTGGATGATGGCGATGCCTCCTCCCATCTGGTTGGCGTTGCGGTCCCTCCGGACGATCTTGTAGCCCTCTGGGATGGCGATGGCGATGTCGGGAGCTGAAGAGGCGTTCATCCAGGTCTCCGTGATGAAGGCAACGTCAGGGGCTGTGACGTCTAGAAGGTTCCAGAGTTCGATGGCGTGTCTGTGGACGGAGCGGGTGTTGAGCAGGATGCACTTGAGGTGGGTGCTGCTGGAGTTCGCCTTGGCGGGTGCTGGTGCGGGGCTGGTCCAGATGCAGGAGAACTTGCAGGCGTGGCAGCTGAACGGGCCTTGGGTGCTTCTTGGAGTGGCTTGATGGCATTCTGGGAGTCGGCCGGTGTTGAGTGCGGTGAGGGTGGCGGCGGAGTACGTCAGGCGGGTCGGTCGGGGTCTTCGTGGGCCAGGGGTCCTGGCGCTGGTCGCGATCCGGTCGCGGACGGGTGCAGACGGGCTTACCTTTGGCGCGCCTTCGGCGCACAAACGGCGCACCCGCTGCGCGTGACCGCTGCGCGTTCGCACGGTCGCCATATAAGGCGAAGTGCGCGGGTGGGCGGGGCAGCTGGGAGGCGGGAGCAGAAGGGAAAGGGGGCGTGGTCAGCGGTGGTGGCGGGAAGCGGGGAGCGGGGAGGGAAGGCGGAGGGCGGCGAGGTAGGCGGGCAGACAGGAAGGAGAACGATAAAAACGGGCAAAAGTGACTAAAACAGCAGGCACAAATGCTCAAACAAGACGCTAACACAGGAAGTCAAATACAGTAAAAAACAAGCACAAATGTTGTACAGAGGCAAAACAAAAACAAAACAGACGGCAGCGGCGTCAGCCGGCAACGAGGCAAAGGAACAAGCACAAATGATTTACAAAACAGGACAGACTGCAGCGGCGTCAGCCGGCAACGAGGCGGGCAGCGAGGCAGAGGGCAAAGCGGAGTGGCACACGCAGCAGCTGGTGGCCGTGCGGCGCGGGGGTGTCCCACAAGACCAAAATATGACAGAGTGATCTTTGAACCCTTCGGGCCAGGTTCTCAGGGCCACCAAAATGGGAAAAAGTTCCAGGAAAGCAATATTATTTGTCAGACCACTGTCATGCCACCATGTCGGCCATCTCTGTGCCGACCATTTTGTGCCAAAGATGGCACCAAAACCTATGCTTCCTGCTAAATCTGTCCACAGCCCCAGCTCGTCAGAGGACACGGCTGGTTTGTTCCAGACCACTCGACCATTAAAATCCGCCAGAAATGCTAACCAAATACGCATGTCCTGGCGGACCTCAGCCGATAGTCTCGTGCGATGATGGCCCTCCTTTAGGCCGCCCATAGCTTGGGAAATTGACCGGGAAAAGGGGCGGGCCATTGGTATCACCCTCAGGGCAAAATTCAACTGTCCCACCAACTGCTGTAGTTGATGCAGCGTAACTTTAGATGCATTTATACATACTTGCAGAGTTGCCCTGAACTTCCCAACTTTGTCAGCTGGCAATCGAAAACAACCCTCACTGGAATCTAACTCGATCCCCAGAAACTCAAGGCAAGTCGCAGGACCCACCGTCTTACCTGGTGCCAATGGCACACTAAACTGTTTCATTAACACACAAAATTCGGCCAAGGCCTGGCCACATTCGAGATCCCCGGCTGCCCCAAGGAACAAAAAATCATCAAGGTAATGCATTACATGTTGGAAACCCGTCTTCTGTGTGAAGACCCATTGTAGGAAACTACTAAATTTCTCGAAATAGGCACAAGATATAGAGCACCCCATCGGCATACACCTATCCATGTAATAACAACCCTGAAACATGAATCCCAGGAGACGCTGGTCGTCTGGGTGTACCGGGAGCAGTCGGAACGCTGATTCGATATCTGATTTCGCCATCAGGGCCCCGGGCCCCAGGCGATTCAAAATGGCTACGGCCTCATCGAAGGATGCGTACCGCACCGAACACACTTCTGGATCTATTGCATCGCTTACAGAAAGACCACGTGGAGCTGATAAATTATGAATCAGTCGGAACTCGCCTGGATCCTTCTTGGGGACCACCCCTAAAGGGGAACAAACAAAATTCTGGACCGGGGGTACACTAAACGGGCCGGCGACCCGACCTCGAGTCACCTCTTTCCGGATCTTATCCTGTACTACGGTCGTATGCTGCAGGACGGAAAGTTGATTTTTACACTTTTCCACACCCTGAAAGTCCCCTACCGGGATGCGGAAACCATAGGAAAAACCGTTCCGCAGCACCCCAGCAGAAGTACGATCCGGGTATTCACTGAGCCAGGGAATCATCGCCAAGGTATCAATCGGGGTAGGTAAAGGCGCCCCTCGGACTATATTAGACCTGTTTGGCGCCTCCTCTCCCCCCATTATCACCCGTTTTGGCTCTGCACGTGGACTCAGGATGGGACGACCCGCATCCACTACACTCATGTTTAAATTTACACGATCCCTGTGGCCTAGTACATTTACCTCTGTTGAAATTAAAGCAGAACCCCCTTTTTCCTGCATTACCGGCAGGTCTCGAGTAATCTTCGGTACCCGTACCTGAACGAAAGGGCGTCCCCCCATAATGGCGGGAGGATTCGCCAACATTACTTCCTACCAATGGCATTTTCAACATACCCGTCTCCTTCATTTTATCCCATGTCAAAGAATCGTAACAATCCCAGGTTAAGCTTTTGTTATGCTCCTTCGCCTTTCTAAACAGATTATCGTAGCAGAACCAATGGTTACCCTGGTGTGATGTCGAGTACCCCATGATTCGCGACTGATAGGTTGGCAACTCGGAAAGCAACTCAGGCCTTCGTTCCCCTAAGATCGACGTAAAAATTCCCCATGCCTTGCCCCAATTGCCAATATTCTCGTTCACTTTAAAGGCGGCCATTTTCGCGCGCCAAACACTCGGGTGCATGAGATCCTTCTGACCCTTAACATGCTCCACCTCATAATGATCAACAAGCAACGAGAAGATGTTCACATACTCCCCTGCCCAAATTTTTTCCTTAATCGCCAAAGGAACATGTTGACCCAATCTTTCTCTACGAGAGGGTGCTGACTCATCCCTCGCAATCGGCAATGGCCGCTTACCTGCACCGGACGCTGCCTCTGCGGTCGCACCCGTCCCTGGTGTCCTGTCCACTACTGCAGCCGGCACGGACACCTTGGCTGCCTCCCGTTTCTCACGCAGTTGCTTCATCAGCGCCTGCGCGTCGACAGCCGTGGCGCCCTCGTTACCTTTACCCAACCACGCTGCCAATTGTGCTGCCAGCTCGGGCGGCATATCGTCCTCGGACACGGGGGTGACCACAACGGGTATCGGATTCCCCTCCTCCGGCACGGGAGTTGGTGCCTCGAGCGGGGCACTGGGACCCGGGATGTCTTCTCCCGCTGCTCCCCTCCTGGGCCTCTTGTTTTTCCCTCCCGGGGCTGCTCCCGCCAAAGGACGTTTTGGTCCCCCTTCCTCGTTCTTATCCACCCGCTTCTTTAGTTCGGACATCTCCTTCATGAGAACACGCAGCATCTGTTCAGTAGTCATGCGTTTTCCCGCCTTCTTCGGCATTCTCCAACAGAGTAACTTTAAAACAAACAAGAACGATTAAAACGCTCAAAATTGGCTCTTTGTTCCGTCTCGAGCTCTCGTACAGCGAGGAGGTGCAGCTTCAGAGCACAGGAACAAGAGGATGCCTTCAGGTCTTGCGTCCCTTTTTATCCGTCTTCAGGGCGGGCGTAAACCCGCCCCTGCCTGCCCCGAGGGCGTGGCCAGCCGCGTCAGTGTCTAGGCCAGCCCACTCTAGGGCGGGAAAAAGCGCGCCCCGGCTACGCCGCTTCGGGCATACCAGCCGAGACGCGCCTCCCGCCCAAAATGGCTTCCCGGGGGGATCGAGGTACTCTGCCATACGTTCGGGGGGACCGAGTGGTCGCCCCTTTCCATTCTGTGCCTGAAATTGGTCAAAATTGAAGATTTTGAGTAAGCAAAACTCTGTAAAAATGGCAGTTTCTGTCACTGTGAGGGTTTAAAAAGTGGTTATTCAACATGAGGCCCGATCAAAATGACATTTTGAATCATTTTTGGTAGAGTCCAAAAAATCAATTTTCTGATGAAAAACGATGAGCCCGGACCAGTCGAACGTTGAAAAAATGGTCAATATTGATGAAATTTTAACATTTAATCTTTTGACTTTAAATGACGGTTGGATGTGAGTTATTACTTTTTCAACTAAAATAAGTGTGTTTAAAGTCATTTCTGTGCCTGAAATTGGTCAAAATTGAAGATTTTGAGTAAGCAAAACTCTGTAAAAATGGCAATTTTGGTCACTGTGAGGGTTTAAAAAGTGGTTATTCAACATGAGGCCCGATCCAAATGACATTTTGAATCATTTTTGGTAGAGTCCAAAAAATCAATTTTCTGATGAAAAACGATGACCCCGGACCAGTCAAACGTTGAAAAAATGGTCAATATTGATGAAATTTTAACATTTAATCTTTTGACTTTAAATGACGGTTGGATGTGAGTTATTACTTTTTCAACTAAAATAAGTGTGTTTAAAGTCATTTCTGTGCCTGAAATTGGTCAAAATTGAAGATTTTGAGTAAGCAAAACTCTGTAAAAATGGCAGTTTTGGTCACTGTGAGGGTTTAAAAAGTGGTTATTCAACATGAGGCCCGATCCAAATGACATTTTGAATCATTTTTGGTAGAGTCCAAAAAATCCATTTTCTGATGAAAAACGATGACCCCGGACCAGTCGAACGTTGAAAAAATGGTCAATATTGATGAAATTTTAACATTTAATCTTTTGACTTTAAATGACGGTTGGATGTGAGTTATTACTTTTTCAACTAAAATAAGTGTGTTTAAAGTCATTTCTGTGCCTGAAATTGGTCAAAATTGAAGATTTTGAGTAAGCAAAACTCTGTAAAAATGGCAGTTTTGGTCACTGTGAGGGTTTAAAAAGTGGTTATTCAACATAAGGCCCGATCAAAATGACATTTTGAATAATTTTTGGTAGAGTCCAAAAAATCAATTTTCTGATGAAAAACGATGACCCCGGACCAGTCGAACGTTGAAAAAATGGTCAATATTGATGAAATTTTAACATTTAATCTTTTGACTTTAAATGACGGTTGGATGTGAGTTATTACTTTTTCAACTAAAATAAGTGTGTTTAAAGTCATTTCTGTGCCTGAAATTGGTCAAAATTGAAGATTTTGAGTAAGCAAAACTCTGTAAAAATGGCAGTTTTGGTCACTGTGAGGGTTTAAAAAGTGGTTATTCAACATGAGGCCCGATCCAAATAACATTTTGAATCATTTTTGGTAGAGTCCAAAAAATCCATTTTCTGATGAAAAACGATGACCCCGGACCAGTCGAACGTTGAAAAAATGGTCAATATTGATGAAATTTTAACATTTAATCTTTTGACTTTAAATGACGGTTGGATGTGAGTTATTACTTTTTCAACTAAAATAAGTGTGTTTAAAGTCATTTCTGTGCCTGAAATTGGTCAAAATTGAAGATTTTGAGTAAGCAAAACTCTGTAAAAATGGCAGTTTTGGTCACTGTGAGGGTTTAAAAAGTGGTTATTCAACATGAGGCCCGATCAAAATGACATTTTGAATCATTTTTGGTAGAGTCCAAAAAATCAATTTTCTGATGAAAAACGATGACCCCGGACCAGTCGAACGTTGAAAAAATGGTCAATATTGATGAAATTTTAACATTTAATCTTTTGACTTTAAATGACGGTTGGATGTGAGTTATTACTTTTTCAACTAAAATAAGTGTGTTTAAAGTCATTTCTGTGCCTGAAATTGGTCAAAATTAAAGATTTTGAGTAAGCAAAACTCTGTAAAAATGGCAATTTTGGTCACTGTGAGGGTTTAAAAAGTGGTTATTCAACATGAGGCCCGATCCAAATGACATTTTGAATCATTTTTGGTAGAGTCCAAAAAATCAATTTTCTGATGAAAAACGATGACCCCGGACCAGTCGAACGTTGAAAAAATGGTCAATATTGATGAAATTTTAACATTTAATCTTTTGACTTTAAATGACGGTTGGATGTGAGTTATTACTTTTTCAACTAAAATAAGTGTGTTTAAAGTCATTTCTGTGCCTGAAATTGGTCAAAATTGAAGATTTTGAGTAAGCAAAACTCTGTAAAAATGGCAATTTTGGTCACTGTGAGGGTTTAAAAAGTGGTTATTCAACATGAGGCCCGATCCAAATGACATTTTGAATCATTTTTGGTAGAGTCCAAAAAATCCATTTTCTGATGAAAAACGATGACCCCGGACCAGTCGAACGTTGAAAAAATGGTCAATATTGATGAAATTTTAACATTTAATCTTTTGACTTTAAATGATGGTTGGATGTGAGTTATTACTTTTTCAACTAAAATAAGTGTGTTTAAAGTCATTTCTGTGCCTGAAATTGGTCAAAATTGAAGATTTTGAGTAAGCAAAACTCTGTAAAAATGGCAATTTTGGTCACTGTGAGGGTTTAAAAAGTGGTTATTCAACATGAGGCCCGATCCAAATGACCTTTTAAATCATTTTTGGTAGAGTCCAAAAAATCCATTTTCTGATGAAAAATGATGACCCCGGACCAGTCGAACGTTGAAAAAATGGTCAATATTGATGACATTTTAACATTTAATCTTTTGACTTTAAATGACGGTTGGATGTGAGTTATTACTTTTTCAACTAAAATAAGTGTGTTTAAAGTCATTTCTGTGCCTGAAATTGGTCAAAATTGAAGATTTTGAGTAAGCAAAACTCTGTAAAAATGGCAGTTTTGGTCACTGTGAGGGTTTAAAAAGTGGTTATTCAACATGAGGCCCGATCAAAATGACATTTTGAATCATTTTTGGTAGAGTCCAAAAAATCAATTTTCTGATGAAAAACGATGACCCCGGACCAGTCGAACGTTGAAAAAATGGTCAATATTGATGAAATTTTAACATTTAATCTTTTGACTTTAAATGACGGTTGGATGTGAGTTATTACTTTTTCAACTAAAATAAGTGTGTTTAAAGTCATTTCTGTGCCTGAAATTGGTCAAAATTGAAGATTTTGAGTAAGCAAAACTCTGTAAAAATGGCAATTTTGGTCACTGTGAGGGTTTAAAAAGTGGTTATTCAACATGAGGCCCGATCCAAATGACATTTTGAATCATTTTTGGTAGAGTCCAAAAAATCAATTTTCTGATGAAAAACGATGACCCCGGACCAGTCGAACGTTGAAAAAATGGTCAATATTGATGAAATTTTAACATTTAATCTTTTGACTTTAAATGACGGTTGGATGTGAGTTATTACTTTTTCAACTAAAATAAGTGTGTTTAAAGTCATTTCTGTGCCTGAAATTGGTCAAAATTGAAGATTTTGAGTAAGCAAAACTCTGTAAAAATGGCAGTTTTGGTCACTGTGAGGGTTTAAAAAGTGGTTATTCAACATGAGGCCCGATCCAAATGACATTTTGAATCATTTTTGGTAGAGTCCAAAAAATCAATTTTCTGATGAAAAACGATGACCCCGGACCAGTCGAACGTTGAAAAAATGGTCAATATTGATGAAATTTTAACATTTAATCTTTTGACTTTAAATGACGGTTGGATGTGAGTTATTACTTTTTCAACTAAAATAAGTGTGTTTAAAGTCATTTCTGTGCCTGAAATTGGTCAAAATTGAAGATTTTGAGTAAGCAAAACTCTGTAAAAATGGCAGTTTTGGTCACTGTGAGGGTTTAAAAAGTGGTTATTCAACATGAGGCCCGATCAAAATGACATTTTGAATCATTTTTGGTAGAGTCCAAAAAATCAATTTTCTGATGAAAAACGATGACCCCGGACCAGTCGAACGTTGAAAAAATGGTCAATATTGATGAAATTTTAACATTTAATCTTTTGACTTTAAATGACGGTTGGATGTGAGTTATTACTTTTTCAACTAAAATAAGTGTGTTTAAAGTCATTTCTGTGCCTGAAATTGGTCAAAATTGAAGATTTTGAGTAAGCAAAACTCTGTAAAAATGGCAATTTTGGTCACTGTGAGGGTTTAAAAAGTGGTTATTCAACATGAGGCCCGATCCAAATGACATTTTGAATCATTTTTGGTAGAGTCCAAAAAATCAATTTTCTGATGAAAAACGATGACCCCGGACCAGTCGAACGTTGAAAAAATGGTCAATATTGATGAAATTTTAACATTTAATCTTTTGACTTTAAATGACGGTTGGATGTGAGTTATTACTTTTTCAACTAAAATAAGTGTGTTTAAAGTCATTTCTGTGCCTGAAATTGGTCAAAATTGAAGATTTTGAGTAAGCAAAACTCTGTAAAAATGGCAGTTTTGGTCACTGTGAGGGTTTAAAAAGTGGTTATTCAACATGAGGCCCGATCAAAATGACATTTTGAATCATTTTTGGTAGAGTCCAAAAAAATCAATTTTCTGATGAAAAACGATGACCCCGGACCAGTCGAACGTTGAAAAAATGGTCAATATTGATGAAATTTTAACATTTAATCTTTTGACTTTAAATGACGGTTGGATGTGAGTTATTACTTTTTCAACTAAAATAAGTGTGTTTAAAGTCATTTCTGTGCCTGAAATTGGTCAAAATTGAAGATTTTGAGTAAGCAAAACTCTGTAAAAATGGCAGTTTTGGTCACTGTGAGGGATTAAAAAGTGGTTATTCAACATGAGGCCCGATCCAAATGACATTTTGAATCATTTTTGGTAGAGTCCAAAAAATCAATTTTCTGATGAAAAACGATGACCCCGGACCAGTCGAACGTTGAAAAAATGGTCAATATTGATGAAATTTTAACATTTAATCTTTTGACTTTAAATGACGGTTGGATGTGAGTTATTACTTTTTCAACTAAAATAAGTGTGTTTAAAGTCATTTCTGTGCCTGAAATTGGTCAAAATTGAAGATTTTGAGTAAGCAAAACTCTGTAAAAATGGCAGTTTTGGTCACTGTGAGGGTTTAAAAAGTGGTTATTCAACATGAGGCCCGATCCAAATGACATTTTGAATCATTTTTGGTAGAGTCCAAAAAATCCATTTTCTGATGAAAAACGATGACCCCGGACCAGTCGAACGTTGAAAAAATGGTCAATATTGATGAAATTTTAACATTTAATCTTTTGACTTTAAATGACGGTTGGATGTGAGTTATTACTTTTTCAACTAAAATAAGTGTGTTTAAAGTCATTTCTGTGCCTGAAATTGGTCAAAATTGAAGATTTTGAGTAAGCAAAACTCTGTAAAAATGGCAGTTTTGGTCACTGTGAGGGTTTAAAAAGTGGTTATTCAACATGAGGCCTGATCAAAATGACATTTTGAATCATTTTTGGTAGAGTCCAAAAAATCAATTTTCTTATGAAAAACGATGACCCCGGACCAGTCGAACGTTGAAAAAATGGTCAATATTGATGAAATTTTAACATTTAATCTTTTGACTTTAAATGACGGTTGGATGTGAGTTATTACTTTTTCAACTAAAATAAGTGTGTTTAAAGTCATTTCTGTGCCTGAAATTGGTCAAAATTGAAGATTTTGAGTAAGCAAAACTCTGTAAAAATGGCAGTTTTGGTCACTGTGAGGGTTTGAAAAGTGGTTATTCAACATGAGGCCCGATCAAAATGACATTTTGAATCATTTTTGGTAGAGTCCAAAAAATCAATTTTCTGATGAAAAACGATGACCCCGGACCAGTCGAACGTTGAAAAAATGGTCAATATTGATGAAATGTTAACATTTAATCTTTTGACTTTAAATGACGGTTGGATGTGAGTTATTACTTTTTCAACTAAAATAAGTGTGTTTAAAGTCATTTCTGTGCCTGAAATTGGTCAAAATTGAAGATTTTGAGTAAGCAAAACTCTGTAAAAATGGCAATTTTGGTCACTGTGAGGGTTTAAAAAGTGGTTATTCAACATGAGGCCCGATCCAAATGACATTTTGAATCATTTTTTGTAGAGTCCAAAAAATCAATTTTCTGATGAAAAACGATGACCCCGGACCAGTCGAACGTTGAAAAAATGGTCAATATTGATGAAATTTTAACATTTAATCTTTTGACTTTAAATGACGGTTGGATGTGAGTTATTACTTTTTCAACTAAAATAAGTGTGTTTAAAGTCATTTCTGTGCCTGAAATTGGTCAAAATTGAAGATTTTGAGTAAGCAAAACTCTGTAAAAATGGCAATTTTGGTCACTGTGAGGGTTTAAAAAGTGGTTATTCAACATGAGGCCCGATCCAAATGACATTTTGAATAATTTTTGGTAGAGTCCAAAAAATCCATTTTCTGATGAAAAACGATGACCCCGGACCAGTCGAACGTTGAAAAAATGGTCAATATTGATGAAATTTTAACATTTAATCTTTTGACTTTAAATGACGGTTGGATGTGAGTTATTACTTTTTCAACTAAAATAAGTGTGTTTAAAGTCATTTCTGTGCCTGAAATTGGTCAAAAT
Source organism: Lissotriton vulgaris (assembly GCF_964263255.1). Classification (NCBI taxonomy): domain Eukaryota; kingdom Metazoa; phylum Chordata; class Amphibia; order Caudata; family Salamandridae; genus Lissotriton; species Lissotriton vulgaris. The sequence goes on along the minus strand of NW_028240785.1, from coordinate 98,012 downwards.
TGAAGATTTTGAGTAAGCAAAACTCTGTAAAAATGGCAATTTTGGTCACTGTGAGGGTTTAAAAAGTGGTTATTCAACATGAGGCCCGATCCAAATGACATTTTGAATCATTTTTGGTAGAGTCCAAAAAATCAATTTTCTGATGAAAAACGATGACCCCGGACCAGTCGAACGTTGAAAAAATGGTCAATATTGATGAAATTTTAACATTTAATCTTTTGACTTTAAATGACGGTTGGATGTGAGTTATTACTTTTTCAACTAAAATAAGTGTGTTTAAAGTCATTTCTGTGCCTGAAATTGGTCAAAATTGAAGATTTTGAGTAAGCAAAACTCTGTAAAAATGGCAATTTTGGTCACTGTGAGGGTTTAAAAAGTGGTTATTCAACATGAGGCCCGATCCAAATGACATTTTGAATCATTTTTGGTAGAGTCCAAAAAATCCATTTTCTGATGAAAAACGATGACCCCGGACCAGTCGAACGTTGAAAAAATGGTCAATATTGATGAAATTTTAACATTTAATCTTTTGACTTTAAATGATGGTTGGATGTGAGTTATTACTTTTTCAACTAAAATAAGTGTGTTTAAAGTCATTTCTGTGCCTGAAATTGGTCAAAATTGAAGATTTTGAGTAAGCAAAACTCTGTAAAAATGGCAATTTTGGTCACTGTGAGGGTTTAAAAAGTGGTTATTCAACATGAGGCCCGATCCAAATGACATTTTAAATCATTTTTGGTAGAGTCCAAAAAATCCATTTTCTGATGAAAAATGATGACCCCGGACCAGTCGAACGTTGAAAAAATGGTCAATATTGATGACATTTTAACATTTCTTCTTTTGACTTTAAATGACGGTTGGATGTGAGTTATTACTTTTTCAACTAAAATAAGTGTGTTTAAAGTCATTTCTGTGCCTGAAATTGGTCAAAATTGAAGATTTTGAGTAAGCAAAACTCTGTAAAAATGGCAGTTTTGGTCACTGTGAGGGTTTAAAAAGTGGTTATTCAACATGAGGCCCGATCAAAATGACATTTTGAATCATTTTTGGTAGAGTCCAAAAAATCAATTTTCTGATGAAAAACGATGACCCCGGACCAGTCGAACGTTGAAAAAATGGTCAATATTGATGAAATTTTAACATTTAATCTTTTGACTTTAAATGACGGTTGGATGTGAGTTATTACTTTTTCAACTAAAATAAGTGTGTTTTAAAGTCATTTCTGTGCCTGAAATTGGTCAAAATTGAAGATTTTGAGTAAGCAAAACTCTGTAAAAATGGCAATTTTGGTCACTGTGAGGGTTTAAAAAGTGGTTATTCAACATGAGGCCCGATCCAAATGACATTTTGAATCATTTTTGGTAGAGTCCAAAAAATCAATTTTCTGATGAAAAACGATGACCCCGGACCAGTCGAACGTTGAAAAAATGGTCAATATTGATGAAATTTTAACATTTAATCTTTTGACTTTAAATGACGGTTGGATGTGAGTTATTACTTTTTCAACTAAAATAAGTGTGTTTAAAGTCATTTCTGTGCCTGAAATTGGTCAAAATTGAAGATTTTGAGTAAGCAAAACTCTGTAAAAATGGCAGTTTTGGTCACTGTGAGGGTTTAAAAAGTGGTTATTCAACATGAGGCCCGATCCAAATGACATTTTGAATCATTTTTGGTAGAGTCCAAAAAATCCATTTTCTGATGAAAAACGATGACCCCGGACCAGTCGAACGTTGAAAAAATGGTCAATATTGATGAAATTTTAACATTTAATCTTTTGACTTTAAATGACGGTTGGATGTGAGTTATTACTTTTTCAACTAAAATAAGTGTGTTTAAAGTCATTTCTGTGCCTGAAATTGGTCAAAATTGAAGATTTTGAGTAAGCAAAACTCTGTAAAAATGGCAGTTTTGGTCACTGTGAGGGTTTAAAAAGTGGTTATTCAACATGAGGCCCGATCAAAATGACATTTTGAATCATTTTTGGTAGAGTCCAAAAAATCAATTTTCTGATGAAAAACGATGACCCCGGACCAGTCGAACGTTGAAAAAATGGTCAATATTGATGAAATTTTAACATTTAATCTTTTGACTTTAAATGACGGTTGGATGTGAGTTATTACTTTTTCAACTAAAATAAGTGTGTTTAAAGTCATTTCTGTGCCTGAAATTGGTCAAAATTGAAGATTTTGAGTAAGCAAAACTCTGTAAAAATGGCAATTTTGGTCACTGTGAGGGTTTAAAAAGTGGTTATTCAACATGAGGCCCGATCCAAATGACATTTTGAATCATTTTTGGTAGAGTCCAAAAAATCAATTTTCTGATGAAAAACGATGACCCCGGACCAGTCGAACGTTGAAAAAATGGTCAATATTGATGAAATTTTAACATTTAATCTTTTGACTTTAAATGACGGTTGGATGTGAGTTATTACTTTTTCAACTAAAATAAGTGTGTTTAAAGTCATTTCTGTGCCTGAAATTGGTCAAAATTGAAGATTTTGAGTAAGCAAAACTCTGTAAAAATGGCAGTTTTGGTCACTGTGAGGGTTTAAAAAGTGGTTATTCAACATGAGGCTTGATCCAAATGACATTTTGAATCATTTTTGGTAGAGTCCAAAAAATCCATTTTCTGATGAAAAACGATGACCCCGGACCAGTCGAACGTTGAAAAAATGGTCAATATTGATGAAATTTTAACATTTAATCTTTTGACTTTAAATGACGGTTGGATGTGAGTTATTACTTTTTCAACTAAAATAAGTGTGTTTAAAGTCATTTCTGTGCCTGAAATTGGTCAAAATTGAAGATTTTGAGTAAGCAAAACTCTGTAAAAATGGCAGTTTTGGTCACTGTGAGGGTTTAAAAAGTGGTTATTCAACATGAGGCCCGATCAAAATGACATTTTGAATCATTTTTGGTAGAGTCCAAAAAATCAATTTTCTGATGAAAAACGATGACCCCGGACCAGTCGACCGTTGAAAAAATGGTCAATATTGATGAAATTTTAACATTTAATCTTTTGACTTTAAATGACGGTTGGATGTGAGTTATTACTTTTTCAACTAAAATAAGTGTGTTTAAAGTCATTTCTGTGCCTGAAATTGGTCAAAATTGAAGATTTTGAGTAAGCAAAACTCTGTAAAAATGGCAGTTTTGGTCACTGTGAGGGTTTAAAAAGTGGTTATTCAACATGAGGCCCGATCAAAATGACATTTTGAATCATTTTTGGTAGAGTCCAAAAAATCAATTTTCTGATGAAAAACGATGACCCCGGACCAGTCGAACGTTGAAAAAATGGTCAATATTGATGAAATTTTAACATTTAATCTTTTGACTTTAAATGACGGTTGGATGTGAGTTATTACTTTTTCAACTAAAATAAGTGTGTTTAAAGTCATTTCTGTGCCTGAAATTGGTCAAAATTGAAGATTTTGAGTAAGCAAAACTCTGTAAAAATGGCAATTTTGGTCACTGTGAGGGTTTAAAAAGACTCGCTGCAGTTATTCAACATGAGGCCCGATCCAAATGACATTTGAATCATTTTTGGTAGAGTCCAAAAAATCAATTTTCTGATGAAAAACGATGACCCCGGACCAGTCGAACGTTGAAAAAATGGTCAATATTGATGAATTTTAACATTTAATCTTTTGACTTTAAATGACGGTTGGATGTGAGTTATTACTTTTTCAACTAAAATAAGTGTGTTTAAAGTCATTTCTGTGCCTGAAATTGGGTCAAAATTGAAGATTTTGAGTAAGCAAAACTCTGTAAAAATGGCAGTTTTGGGTCACTGTGAGGGATTTAAATTCAACATGAGGCCCGATCCAAATGACATTTTGAATCATTTTTGGTAGAGTCCAAAAAATCCATTTTCTGATGAAAAACGATGACCCCGGACCAGTCGAACGTTGAAAAAATGGTCAATATTGATGAAATTTTAACATTTAATCTTTTGACTTTAAATGACGGTTGGATGTGAGTTATTACTTTTTCAACTAAAATAAGTGTGTTTAAAGTCATTTCTGTGCCTGAAATTGGTCAAAATTGAAGATTTTGAGTAAGCAAAACTCTGTAAAAATGGCAGTTTTGGTCACTGTGAGGGTTTAAAAAGTGGTTATTCAACATGAGGCCCGATCAAAATGACATTTTGAATCATTTTTGGTAGAGTCCAAAAAATCAATTTTCTTATGAAAAACGATGACCCCGGACCAGTCGAACGTTGAAAAAATGGTCAATATTGATGAAATTTTAACATTTAATCTTTTGACTTTAAATGACGGTTGGATGTGAGTTATTACTTTTTCAACTAAAATAAGTGTGTTTAAAGTCATTTCTGTGCCTGAAATTGGTCAAAATTGAAGATTTTGAGTAAGCAAAACTCTGTAAAAATGGCAGTTTTGGTCACTGTGAGGGTTTAAAAAGTGGTTATTCAACATGAGGCCCGATCAAAATGACATTTTGAATCATTTTTGGTAGAGTCCAAAAAATCAATTTTCTGATGAAAAACGATGACCCCGGACCAGTCGAACGTTGAAAAAATGGTCAATATTGATGAAATTTTAACATTTAATCTTTTGACTTTAAATGACGGTTGGATGTGAGTTATTACTTTTTCAACTAAAATAAGTGTGTTTAAAGTCATTTCTGTGCCTGAAATTGGTCAAAATTGAAGATTTTGAGTAAGCAAAACTCTGTAAAAATGGCAATTTTGGTCACTGTGAGGGTTTAAAAAGTGGTTATTCAACATGAGGCCCGATCCAAATGACATTTTGAATCATTTTTGGTAGAGTCCAAAAAATCAATTTTCTGATGAAAAACGATGACCCCGGACCAGTCGAACGTTGAAAAAATGGTCAATATTGATGAAATTTTAACATTTAATCTTTTGACTTTAAATGACGGTTGGATGTGAGTTATTACTTTTTCAACTAAAATAAGTGTGTTTAAAGTCATTTCTGTGCCTGAAATTGGTCAAAATTGAAGATTTTGAGTAAGCAAAACTCTGTAAAAATGGCAGTTTTGGTCACTGTGAGGGTTTAAAAAGTGGTTATTCAACATGAGGCTTGATCCAAATGACATTTTGAATCATTTTTGGTAGAGTCCAAAAAATCCATTTTCTGATGAAAAACGATGACCCCGGACCAGTCGAACGTTGAAAAAATGGTCAATATTGATGAAATTTTAACATTTAATCTTTTGACTTTAAATGACGGTTGGATGTGAGTTATTACTTTTTCAACTAAAATAAGTGTGTTTAAAGTCATTTCTGTGCCTGAAATTGGTCAAAATTGAAGATTTTGAGTAAGCAAAACTCTGTAAAAATGGCAATTTTGGTCACTGTGAGGGTTTAAAAAGTGGTTATTCAACATGAGGCCCGATCCAAATGACATTTTGAATCATTTTTGGTAGAGTCCAAAAAATCCATTTTCTGATGAAAAACGATGACCCCGGACCAGTCGAACGTTGAAAAAATGGTCAATATTGATGACATTTTAACATTTAATCTTTTGACTTTAAATGATGGTTGGATGTGAGTTATTACTTTTTCAACTAAAATAAGTGTGTTTAAAGTCATTTCTGTGCCTGAAATTGGTCAAAATTGAAGATTTTGAGTAAGCAAAACTCTGTAAAAATGGCAATTTTGGTCACTGTGAGGGTTTAAAAAGTGGTTATTCAACATGAGGCCCGATCCAAATGACATTTTAAATCATTTTTGGTAGAGTCCAAAAAATCCATTTTCTGATGAAAAATGATGACCCCGGACCAGTCGAACGTTGAAAAAATGGTCAATATTGATGACATTTTAACATTTAATCTTTTGACTTTAAATGACGGTTGGATGTGAGTTATTACTTTTTCAACTAAAATAAGTGTGTTTAAAGTCATTTCTGTGCCTGAAATTGGTCAAAATTGAAGATTTTGAGTAAGCAAAACTCTGTAAAAATGGCAGTTTTGGTCACTGTGAGGGTTTAAAAAGTGGTTATTCAACATGAGGCCCGATCAAAATGACATTTTGAATCATTTTTGGTAGAGTCCAAAAAATCAATTTTCTGATGAAAAACGATGACCCCGGACCAGTCGAACGTTGAAAAAATGGTCAATATTGATGAAATTTTAACATTTAATCTTTTGACTTTAAATGACGGTTGGATGTGAGTTATTACTTTTTCAACTAAAATAAGTGTGTTTAAAGTCATTTCTGTGCCTGAAATTGGTCAAAATTGAAGATTTTGAGTAAGCAAAACTCTGTAAAAATGGCAATTTTGGTCACTGTGAGGGTTTAAAAAGTGGTTATTCAACATGAGGCCCGATCCAAATGACATTTTGAATCATTTTTGGTAGAGTCCAAAAAATCAATTTTCTGATGAAAAACGATGACCCCGGACCAGTCGAACGTTGAAAAAATGGTCAATATTGATGAAATTTTAACATTTAATCTTTTGACTTTAAATGACGGTTGGATGTGAGTTATTACTTTTTCAACTAAAATAAGTGTGTTTAAAGTCATTTCTGTGCCTGAAATTGGTCAAAATTGAAGATTTTGAGTAAGCAAAACTCTGTAAAAATGGCAGTTTTGGTCACTGTGAGGGTTTAAAAAGTGGTTATTCAACATGAGGCCCGATCCAAATGACATTTTGAATCATTTTTGGTAGAGTCCAAAAAATCCATTTTCTGATGAAAAACGATGACCCCGGACCAGTCGAACGTTGAAAAAATGGTCAATATTGATGAAATTTTAACATTTAATCTTTTGACTTTAAATGACGGTTGGATGTGAGTTATTACTTTTTCAACTAAAATAAGTGTGTTTAAAGTCATTTCTGTGCCTGAAATTGGTCAAAATTGAAGATTTTGAGTAAGCAAAACTCTGTAAAAATGGCAGTTTTGGTCACTGTGAGGGTTTAAAAAGTGGTTATTCAACATGAGGCCCGATCAAAATGACATTTTGAATCATTTTTGGTAGAGTCCAAAAAATCAATTTTCTGATGAAAAACGATGACCCCGGACCAGTCGAACGTTGAAAAAATGGTCAATATTGATGAAATTTTAACATTTAATCTTTTGACTTTAAATGACGGTTGGATGTGAGTTATTACTTTTTCAACTAAAATAAGTGTGTTTAAAGTCATTTCTGTGCCTGAAATTGGTCAAAATTGAAGATTTTGAGTAAGCAAAACTCTGTAAAAATGGCAATTTTGGTCACTGTGAGGGTTTAAAAAGTGGTTATTCAACATGAGGCCCGATCCAAATGACATTTTGAATCATTTTTGGTAGAGTCCAAAAAATCAATTTTCTGATGAAAAACGATGACCCCGGACCAGTCGAACGTTGAAAAAATGGTCAATATTGATGAAATTTTAACATTTAATCTTTTGACTTTAAATGACGGTTGGATGTGAGTTATTACTTTTTCAACTAAAATAAGTGTGTTTAAAGTCATTTCTGTGCCTGAAATTGGTCAAAATTGAAGATTTTGAGTAAGCAAAACTCTGTAAAAATGGCAGTTTTGGTCACTGTGAGGGTTTAAAAAGTGGTTATTCAACATGAGGCCCGATCCAAATGACATTTTGAATCATTTTTGGTAGAGTCCAAAAAATCCATTTTCTGATGAAAAACGATGACCCCGGACCAGTCGAACGTTGAAAAAATGGTCAATATTGATGAAATTTTAACATTTAATCTTTTGACTTTAAATGACGGTTGGATGTGAGTTATTACTTTTTCAACTAAAATAAGTGTGTTTAAAGTCATTTCTGTGCCTGAAATTGGTCAAAATTGAAGATTTTGAGTAAGCAAAACTCTGTAAAAATGGCAGTTTTGGTCACTGTGAGGGTTTAAAAAGTGGTTATTCAACATGAGGCCCGATCAAAATGACATTTTGAATCATTTTTGGTAGAGTCCAAAAAATCAATTTTCTGATGAAAAACGATGACCCCGGACCAGTCGACCGTTGAAAAAATGGTCAATATTGATGAAATTTTAACATTTAATCTTTTGACTTTAAATGACGGTTGGATGTGAGTTATTACTTTTTCAACTAAAATAAGTGTGTTTAAAGTCATTTCTGTGCCTGAAATTGGTCAAAATTGAAGATTTTGAGTAAGCAAAACTCTGTAAAAATGGCAGTTTTGGTCACTGTGAGGGTTTAAAAAGTGGTTATTCAACATGAGGCCCGATCAAAATGACATTTTGAATCATTTTTGGTAGAGTCCAAAAAAATCAATTTTCTGATGAAAAACGATGACCCCGGACCAGTCGAACGTTGAAAAAATGGTCAATATTGATGAAATTTTAACATTTAATCTTTTGACTTTAAATGACGGTTGGATGTGAGTTATTACTTTTTCAACTAAAATAAGTGTGTTTAAAGTCATTTCTGTGCCTGAAATTGGTCAAAATTGAAGATTTTGAGTAAGCAAAACTCTGTAAAAATGGCAGTTTTGGTCACTGTGAGGGATTAAAAAGTGGTTATTCAACATGAGGCCCGATCCAAATGACATTTTGAATCATTTTTGGTAGAGTCCAAAAAATCCATTTTCTGATGAAAAACGATGACCCCGGACCAGTCGAACGTTGAAAAAATGGTCAATATTGATGAAATTTTAACATTTAATCTTTTGACTTTAAATGACGGTTGGATGTGAGTTATTACTTTTTCAACTAAAATAAGTGTGTTTAAAGTCATTTCTGTGCCTGAAATTGGTCAAAATTGAAGATTTTGAGTAAGCAAAACTCTGTAAAAATGGCAGTTTTGGTCACTGTGAGGGTTTGAAAAGTGGTTATTCAACATGAGGCCCGATCAAAATGACATTTTGAATCATTTTTGGTAGAGTCCAAAAAATCAATTTTCTGATGAAAAACGATGACCCCGGACCAGTCGAACGTTGAAAAAATGGTCAATATTGATGAAATGTTAACATTTAATCTTTTGACTTTAAATGACGGTTGGATGTGAGTTATTACTTTTTCAACTAAAATAAGTGTGTTTAAAGTCATTTCTGTGCCTGAAATTGGTCAAAATTGAAGATTTTGAGTAAGCAAAACTCTGTAAAAATGGCAATTTTGGTCACTGTGAGGGTTTAAAAAGTGGTTATTCAACATGAGGCCCGATCCAAATGACATTTTAAATCATTTTTGGTAGAGTCCAAAAAATCCATTTTCTGATGAAAAATGATGACCCCGGACCAGTCGAACGTTGAAAAAATGGTCAATATTGATGACATTTTAACATTTAATCTTTTGACTTTAAATGACGGTTGGATGTGAGTTATTACTTTTTCAACTAAAATAAGTGTGTTTAAAGTCATTTCTGTGCCTGAAATTGGTCAAAATTGAAGATTTTGAGTAAGCAAAACTCTGTAAAAATGGCAGTTTTGGTCACTGTGAGGGTTTAAAAAGTGGTTATTCAACATGAGGCCCGATCCAAATAACATTTTGAATCATTTTTGGTAGAGTCCAAAAAATCCATTTTCTGATGAAAAACGATGACCCCGGACCAGTCGAACGTTGAAAAAATGGTCAATATTGATGAAATTTTAACATTTAATCTTTTGACTTTAAATGACGGTTGGATGTGAGTTATTACTTTTTCAACTAAAATAAGTGTGTTTAAAGTCATTTCTGTGCCTGAAATTGGTCAAAATTGAAGATTTTGAGTAAGCAAAACTCTGTAAAAATGGCAGTTTTGGTCACTGTGAGGGTTTAAAAAGTGGTTATTCAACATGACGCCCGATCAAAATGACATTTTGAATCATTTATGGTAGAGTCCAAAAAATCAATTTTCTGATGAAAAACGATGACCCCGGACCAGTCGAACGTTGAAAAAATGGTCAATATTGATGAAATTTTAACATTTAATCTTTTGACTTTAAATGACGGTTGGATGTGAGTTATTACTTTTTCAACTAAAATAAGTGTGTTTAAAGTCATTTCTGTGCCTGAAATTGGTCAAAATTGAAGATTTTGAGTAAGCAAAACTCTGTAAAAATGGCAATTTTGGTCACTGTGAGGGTTTAAAAAGTGGTTATTCAACATGAGGCCCGATCCAAATGACATTTTGAATCATTTTTGGTAGAGTCCAAAAAATCAATTTTCTGATGAAAAACGATGACCCCGGACCAGTCGAACGTTGAAAAAATGGTCAATATTGATGAAATTTTAACATTTAATCTTTTGACTTTAAATGACGGTTGGATGTGAGTTATTACTTTTTCAACTAAAATAAGTGTGTTTAAAGTCATTTCTGTGCCTGAAATTGGTCAAAATTGAAGATTTTGAGTAAGCAAAACTCTGTAAAAATGGCAATTTTGGTCACTGTGAGGGTTTAAAAAGTGGTTATTCAACATGAGGCCCGATCCAAATGACATTTTGAATCATTTTTGGTAGAGTCCAAAAAATCCATTTTCTGATGAAAAACGATGACCCCGGACCAGTCGAACGTTGAAAAAATGGTCAATATTGATGAAATTTTAACATTTAATCTTTTGACTTTAAATGATGGTTGGATGTGAGTTATTACTTTTTCAACTAAAATAAGTGTGTTTAAAGTCATTTCTGTGCCTGAAATTGGTCAAAATTGAAGATTTTGAGTAAGCAAAACTCTGTAAAAATGGCAGTTTTGGTCACTGTGAGGGTTTGAAAAGTGGTTATTCAACATGAGGCCCGATCAAAATGACATTTTGAATCATTTTTGGTAGAGTCCAAAAAATCAATTTTCTGATGAAAAACGATGACCCCGGACCAGTCGAACGTTGAAAAAATGGTCAATATTGATGAAATGTTAACATTTAATCTTTTGACTTTAAATGACGGTTGGATGTGAGTTATTACTTTTTCAACTAAAATAAGTGTGTTTAAAGTCATTTCTGTGCCTGAAATTGGTCAAAATTGAAGATTTTGAGTAAGCAAAACTCTGTAAAAATGGCAATTTTGGTCACTGTGAGGGTTTAAAAAGTGGTTATTCAACATGAGGCCCGATCCAAATGACATTTTAAATCATTTTTGGTAGAGTCCAAAAAATCCATTTTCTGATGAAAAATGATGACCCCGGACCAGTCGAACGTTGAAAAAATGGTCAATATTGATGACATTTTAACATTTAATCTTTTGACTTTAAATGACGGTTGGATGTGAGTTATTACTTTTTCAACTAAAATAAGTGTGTTTAAAGTCATTTCTGTGCCTGAAATTGGTCAAAATTGAAGATTTTGAGTAAGCAAAACTCTGTAAAAATGGCAGTTTTGGTCACTGTGAGGGTTTAAAAAGTGGTTATTCAACATGAGGCCCGATCCAAATAACATTTTGAATCATTTTTGGTAGAGTCCAAAAAATCCATTTTCTGATGAAAAACGATGACCCCGGACCAGTCGAACGTTGAAAAAATGGTCAATATTGATGAAATTTTAACATTTAATCTTTTGACTTTAAATGACGGTTGGATGTGAGTTATTACTTTTTCAACTAAAATAAGTGTGTTTAAAGTCATTTCTGTGCCTGAAATTGGTCAAAATTGAAGATTTTGAGTAAGCAAAACTCTGTAAAAATGGCAGTTTTGGTCACTGTGAGGGTTTAAAAAGTGGTTATTCAACATGACGCCCGATCAAAATGACATTTTGAATCATTTATGGTAGAGTCCAAAAAATCAATTTTCTGATGAAAAACGATGACCCCGGACCAGTCGAACGTTGAAAAAATGGTCAATATTGATGAAATTTTAACATTTAATCTTTTGACTTTAAATGACGGTTGGATGTGAGTTATTACTTTTTCAACTAAAATAAGTGTGTTTAAAGTCATTTCTGTGCCTGAAATTGGTCAAAATTGAAGATTTTGAGTAAGCAAAACTCTGTAAAAATGGCAATTTTGGTCACTGTGAGGGTTTAAAAAGTGGTTATTCAACATGAGGCCCGATCCAAATGACATTTTGAATCATTTTTGGTAGAGTCCAAAAAATCAATTTTCTGATGAAAAACGATGACCCCGGACCAGTCGAACGTTGAAAAAATGGTCAATATTGATGAAATTTTAACATTTAATCTTTTGACTTTAAATGACGGTTGGATGTGAGTTATTACTTTTTCAACTAAAATAAGTGTGTTTAAAGTCATTTCTGTGCCTGAAATTGGTCAAAATTGAAGATTTTGAGTAAGCAAAACTCTGTAAAAATGGCAATTTTGGTCACTGTGAGGGTTTAAAAAGTGGTTATTCAACATGAGGCCCGATCCAAATGACATTTTGAATCATTTTTGGTAGAGTCCAAAAAATCCATTTTCTGATGAAAAACGATGACCCCGGACCAGTCGAACGTTGAAAAAATGGTCAATATTGATGAAATTTTAACATTTAATCTTTTGACTTTAAATGATGGTTGGATGTGAGTTATTACTTTTTCAACTAAAATAAGTGTGTTTAAAGTCATTTCTGTGCCTGAAATTGGTCAAAATTGAAGATTTTGAGTAAGCAAAACTCTGTAAAAATGGCAATTTTGGTCACTGTGAGGGTTTAAAAAGTGGTTATTCAACATGAGGCCCGATCCAAATGACATTTTAAATCATTTTTGGTAGAGTCCAAAAAATCCATTTTCTGATGAAAAATGATGACCCCGGACCAGTCGAACGTTGAAAAAATGGTCAATATTGATGACATTTTAACATTTAATCTTTTGACTTTAAATGACGGTTGGATGTGAGTTATTACTTTTTCAACTAAAATAAGTGTGTTTAAAGTCATTTCTGTGCCTGAAATTGGTCAAAATTGAAGATTTTGAGTAAGCAAAACTCTGTAAAAATGGCAGTTTTGGTCACTGTGAGGGTTTAAAAAGTGGTTATTCAACATGAGGCCCGATCAAAATGACATTTTGAATCATTTTTGGTAGAGTCCAAAAAATCAATTTTCTGATGAAAAACGATGACCCCGGACCAGTCGAACGTTGAAAAAATGGTCAATATTGATGAAATTTTAACATTTAATCTTTTGACTTTAAATGACGGTTGGATGTGAGTTATTACTTTTTCAACTAAAATAAGTGTGTTTAAAGTCATTTCTGTGCCTGAAATTGGTCAAAATTGAAGATTTTGAGTAAGCAAAACTCTGTAAAAATGGCAATTTTGGTCACTGTGAGGGTTTAAAAAGTGGTTATTCAACATGAGGCCCGATCCAAATGACATTTTGAATCATTTTTGGTAGAGTCCAAAAAATCAATTTTCTGATGAAAAACGATGACCCCGGACCAGTCGAACGTTGAAAAAATGGTCAATATTGATGAAATTTTAACATTTAATCTTTTGACTTTAAATGACGGTTGGATGTGAGTTATTACTTTTTCAACTAAAATAAGTGTGTTTAAAGTCATTTCTGTGCCTGAAATTGGTCAAAATTGAAGATTTTGAGTAAGCAAAACTCTGTAAAAATGGCAGTTTTGGTCACTGTGAGGGTTTAAAAAGTGGTTATTCAACATGAGGCCCGATCCAAATGACATTTTGAATCATTTTTGGTAGAGTCCAAAAAATCCATTTTCTGATGAAAAACGATGACCCCGGACCAGTCGAACGTTGAAAAAATGGTCAATATTGATGAAATTTTAACATTTAATCTTTTGACTTTAAATGACGGTTGGATGTGAGTTATTACTTTTTCAACTAAAATAAGTGTGTTTAAAGTCATTTCTGTGCCTGAAATTGGTCAAAATTGAAGATTTTGAGTAAGCAAAACTCTGTAAAAATGGCAGTTTTGGTCACTGTGAGGGTTTAAAAAGTGGTTATTCAACATGAGGCCCGATCAAAATGACATTTTGAATCATTTTTGGTAGAGTCCAAAAAATCAATTTTCTGATGAAAAACGATGACCCCGGACCAGTCGAACGTTGAAAAAATGGTCAATATTGATGAAATTTTAACATTTAATCTTTTGACTTTAAATGACGGTTGGATGTGAGTTATTACTTTTTCAACTAAAATAAGTGTGTTTAAAGTCATTTCTGTGCCTGAAATTGGTCAAAATTGAAGATTTTGAGTAAGCAAAACTCTGTAAAAATGGCAATTTTGGTCACTGTGAGGGTTTAAAAAGTGGTTATTCAACATGAGGCCCGATCCAAATGACATTTTGAATCATTTTTGGTAGAGTCCAAAAAATCAATTTTCTGATGAAAAACGATGACCCCGGACCAGTCGAACGTTGAAAAAATGGTCAATATTGATGAAATTTTAACATTTAATCTTTTGACTTTAAATGACGGTTGGATGTGAGTTATTACTTTTTCAACTAAAATAAGTGTGTTTAAAGTCATTTCTGTGCCTGAAATTGGTCAAAATTGAAGATTTTGAGTAAGCAAAACTCTGTAAAAATGGCAGTTTTGGTCACTGTGAGGGTTTAAAAAGTGGTTATTCAACATGAGGCCCGATCCAAATGACATTTTGAATCATTTTTGGTAGAGTCCAAAAAATCCATTTTCTGATGAAAAACGATGACCCCGGACCAGTCGAACGTTGAAAAAATGGTCAATATTGATGAAATTTTAACATTTAATCTTTTGACTTTAAATGACGGTTGGATGTGAGTTATTACTTTTTCAACTAAAATAAGTGTGTTTAAAGTCATTTCTGTGCCTGAAATTGGTCAAAATTGAAGATTTTGAGTAAGCAAAACTCTGTAAAAATGGCAGTTTTGGTCACTGTGAGGGTTTAAAAAGTGGTCATTCAACATGAGGCCCGATCAAAATGACATTTTGAATCATTTTTGGTAGAGTCCAAAAAATCAATTTTCTGATGAAAAACGATGACCCCGGACCAGTCGACCGTTGAAAAAATGGTCAATATTGATGAAGTTTTAACATTTAATCTTTTGACTTTAAATGACGGTTGGATGTGAGTTATTACTTTTTCAACTAAAATAAGTGTGTTTAAAGTCATTTCTGTGCCTGAAATTGGTCAAAATTGAAGATTTTGAGTAAGCAAAACTCTGTAAAAATGGCAGTTTTGGTCACTGTGAGGGTTTAAAAAGTGGTTATTCAACATGAGGCCCGATCAAAATGACATTTTGAATCATTTTTGGTAGAGTCCAAAAAAATCAATTTTCTGATGAAAAACGATGACCCCGGACCAGTCGAACGTTGAAAAAATGGTCAATATTGATGAAATTTTAACATTTAATCTTTTGACTTTAAATGACGGTTGGATGTGAGTTATTACTTTTTCAACTAAAATAAGTGTGTTTAAAGTCATTTCTGTGCCTGAAATTGGTCAAAATTGAAGATTTTGAGTAAGCAAAACTCTGTAAAAATGGCAGTTTTGGTCACTGTGAGGGATTAAAAAGTGGTTATTCAACATGAGGCCCGATCCAAATGACATTTTGAATCATTTTTGGTAGAGTCCAAAAAATCAATTTTCTGATGAAAAACGATGACCCCGGACCAGTCGAACGTTGAAAAAATGGTCAATATTGATGAAATTTTAACATTTAATCTTTTGACTTTAAGTGACGGTTGGATGTGAGTTATTACTTTTTCAACTAAAATAAATGTGTTTAAAGTCATTTCTGTGCCTGAAATTGGTCAAAATTGAAGATTTTGAGTAAGCAAAACTCTGTAAAAATGGCAGTTTTGGTCACTGTGAGGGTTTAAAAAGTTGTTATTCAACATGAGGCCCGATCCAAATGACATTTTGAATCATTTTTGGTAGAGTCCAAAAAATCCATTTTCTGATGAAAAACGATGACCCCGGACCAGTCGAACGTTGAAAAAATGGTCAATATTGATGAAATTTTAACATTTAATCTTTTGACTTTAAATGACGGTTGGATGTGAGTTATTACTTTTTCAACTAAAATAAGTGTGTTTAAAGTCATTTCTGTGCCTGAAATTGGTCAAAATTGAAGATTTTGAGTAAGCAAAACTCTGTAAAAATGGCAGTTTTGGTCACTGTGAGGGTTTAAAAAGTGGTTATTCAACATGAGGCCCGATCAAAATGACATTTTGAATCATTTTTGGTAGAGTCCAAAAAATCAATTTTCTTATGAAAAACGATGACCCCGGACCAGTCGAACGTTGAAAAAATGGTCAATATTGATGAAATTTTAACATTTAGTCTTTTGACTTTAAATGACGGTTGGATGTGAGTTATTACTTTTTCAACTAAAATAAGTGTGTTTAAAGTCATTTCTGTGCCTGAAATTGGTCAAAATTGAAGATTTTGAGTAAGCAAAACTCTGTAAAAATGGCAGTTTTGGTCACTGTGAGGGTTTGAAAAGTGGTTATTCAACATGAGGCCCGATCAAAATGACATTTTGAATCATTTTTGGTAGAGTCCAAAAAATCAATTTTCTGATGAAAAACGATGACCCCGGACCAGTCGAACGTTGAAAAAATGGTCAATATTGATGAAATGTTAACATTTAATCTTTTGACTTTAAATGACGGTTGGATGTGAGTTATTACTTTTTCAACTAAAATAAGTGTGTTTAAAGTCATTTCTGTGCCTGAAATTGGTCAAAATTGAAGATTTTGAGTAAGCAAAACTCTGTAAAAATGGCAATTTTGGTCACTGTGAGGGTTTAAAAAGTGGTTATTCAACATGAGGCCCGATCCAAATGACATTTTAAATCATTTTTGGTAGAGTCCAAAAAATCCATTTTCTGATGAAAAATGATGACCCCGGACCAGTCGAACGTTGAAAAAATGGTCAATATTGATGACATTTTAACATTTAATCTTTTGACTTTAAATGACGGTTGGATGTGAGTTATTACTTTTTCAACTAAAATAAGTGTGTTTAAAGTCATTTCTGTGCCTGAAATTGGTCAAAATTGAAGATTTTGAGTAAGCAAAACTCTGTAAAAATGGCAGTTTTGGTCACTGTGAGGGTTTAAAAAGTGGTTATTCAACATGAGGCCCGATCAAAATGACATTTTGAATAATTTTTGGTAGAGTCCAAAAAATCAATTTTCTGATGAAAAACGATGACCCCGGACCAGTCGAACGTTGAAAAAATGGTCAATATTGATGAAATTTTAACATTTAATCTTTTGACTTTAAATGACGGTTGGATGTGAGTTATTACTTTTTCAACTAAAATAAGTGTGTTTAAAGTCATTTCTGTGCCTGAAATTGGTCAAAATTGAAGATTTTGAGTAAGCAAAACTCTGTAAAAATGGCAGTTTTGGTCACTGTGAGGGTTTAAAAAGTGGTTATTCAACATGAGGCCCGATCCAAATAACATTTTGAATCATTTTTGGTAGAGTCCAAAAAATCCATTTTCTGATGAAAAACGATGACCCCGGACCAGTCGAACGTTGAAAAAATGGTCAATATTGATGAAATTTTAACATTTAATCTTTTGACTTTAAATGACGGTTGGATGTGAGTTATTACTTTTTCAACTAAAATAAGTGTGTTTAAAGTCATTTCTGTGCCTGAAATTGGTCAAAATTGAAGATTTTGAGTAAGCAAAACTCTGTAAAAATGGCAGTTTTGGTCACTGTGAGGGTTTAAAAAGTGGTTATTCAACATGACGCCCGATCAAAATGACATTTTGAATCATTTTTGGTAGAGTCCAAAAAATCAATTTTCTGATGAAAAACGATGACCCCGGACCAGTCGAACGTTGAAAAAATGGTCAATATTGATGAAATTTCAACATTTAATCTTTTGACTTTAAATGACGGTTGGATGTGAGTTATTACTTTTTCAACTAAAATAAGTGTGTTTAAAGTCATTTCTGTGCCTGAAATTGGTCAAAATTGAAGATTTTGAGTAAGCAAAACTCTGTAAAAATGGCAATTTTGGTCACTGTGAGGGTTTAAAAAGTGGTTATTCAACATGAGGCCCGATCCAAATGACATTTTGAATCATTTTTGGTAGAGTCCAAAAAATCAATTTTCTGATGAAAAACGATGACCCCGGACCAGTCGAACGTTGAAAAAATGGTCAATATTGATGAAATTTTAACATTTAATCTTTTGACTTTAAATGACGGTTGGATGTGAGTTATTACTTTTTCAACTAAAATAAGTGTGTTTAAAGTCATTTCTGTGCCTGAAATTGGTCAAAATTGAAGATTTTGAGTAAGCAAAACTCTGTAAAAATGGCAATTTTGGTCACTGTGAGGGTTTAAAAAGTGGTTATTCAACATGAGGCCCGATCCAAACGACATTTTGAATCATTTTTGGTAGAGTCCAAAAAATCCATTTTCTGATGAAAAACGATGACCCCGGACCAGTCGAACGTTGAAAAAATGGTCAATATTGATGAAATTTTAACATTTAATCTTTTGACTTTAAATGATGGTTGGATGTGAGTTATTACTTTTTCAACTAAAATAAGTGTGTTTAAAGTCATTTCTGTGCCTGAAATTGGTCAAAATTGAAGATTTTGAGTAAGCAAAACTCTGTAAAAATGGCAATTTTGGTCACTGTGAGGGTTTAAAAAGTGGTTATTCAACATGAGGCCCGATCCAAATGACATTTTAAATCATTTTTGGTAGAGTCCAAAAAATCCATTTTCTGATGAAAAATGATGACCCCGGACCAGTCGAACGTTGAAAAAATGGTCAATATTGATGACATTTTAACATTTAATCTTTTGACTTTAAATGACGGTTGGATGTGAGTTATTACTTTTTCAACTAAAATAAGTGTGTTTAAAGTCATTTCTGTGCCTGAAATTGGTCAAAATTGAAGATTTTGAGTAAGCAAAACTCTGTAAAAATGGCAGTTTTGGTCACTGTGAGGGTTTGAAAAGTGGTTATTCAACATGAGGCCCGATCAAAATGACATTTTGAATCATTTTTGGTAGAGTCCAAAAAATCAATTTTCTGATGAAAAACGATGACCCCGGACCAGTCGAACGTTGAAAAAATGGTCAATATTGATGAAATGTTAACATTTAATCTTTTGACTTTAAATGACGGTTGGATGTGAGTTATTACTTTTTCAACTAAAATAAGTGTGTTTAAAGTCATTTCTGTGCCTGAAATTGGTCAAAATTGAAGATTTTGAGTAAGCAAAACTCTGTAAAAATGGCAATTTTGGTCACTGTGAGGGTTTAAAAAGTGGTTATTCAACATGAGGCCCGATCCAAATGACATTTTAAATCATTTTTGGTAGAGTCCAAAAAATCCATTTTCTGATGAAAAATGATGACCCCGGACCAGTCGAACGTTGAAAAAATGGTCAATATTGATGACATTTTAACATTTAATCTTTTGACTTTAAATGACGGTTGGATGTGAGTTATTACTTTTTCAACTAAAATAAGTGTGTTTAAAGTCATTTCTGTGCCTGAAATTGGTCAAAATTGAAGATTTTGAGTAAGCAAAACTCTGTAAAAATGGCAGTTTTGGTCACTGTGAGGGTTTAAAAAGTGGTTATTCAACATGAGGCCCGATCAAAATGACATTTTGAATAATTTTTGGTAGAGTCCAAAAAATCAATTTTCTGATGAAAAACGATGACCCCGGACCAGTCGAACGTTGAAAAAATGGTCAATATTGATGAAATGTTAACATTTAATCTTTTGACTTTAAATGACGGTTGGATGTGAGTTATTACTTTTTCAACTAAAATAAGTGTGTTTAAAGTCATTTCTGTGCCTGAAATTGGTCAAAATTGAAGATTTTGAGTAAGCAAAACTCTGTAAAAATGGCAATTTTGGTCACTGTGAGGGTTTAAAAAGTGGTTATTCAACATGAGGCCCGATCCAAATGACATTTTAAATCATTTTTGGTAGAGTCCAAAAAATCCATTTTCTGATGAAAAATGATGACCCCGGACCAGTCGAACGTTGAAAAAATGGTCAATATTGATGACATTTTAACATTTAATCTTTTGACTTTAAATGACGGTTGGATGTGAGTTATTACTTTTTCAACTAAAATAAGTGTGTTTAAAGTCATTTCTGTGCCTGAAATTGGTCAAAATTGAAGATTTTGAGTAAGCAAAACTCTGTAAAAATGGCAGTTTTGGTCACTGTGAGGGTTTAAAAAGTGGTTATTCAACATGAGGCCCGATCAAAATGACATTTTGAATAATTTTTGGTAGAGTCCAAAAAATCAATTTTCTGATGAAAAACGATGACCCCGGACCAGTCGAACGTTGAAAAAATGGTCAATATTGATGAAATTTTAACATTTAATCTTTTGACTTTAAATGACGGTTGGATGTGAGTTATTACTTTTTCAACTAAAATAAGTGTGTTTAAAGTCATTTCTGTGCCTGAAATTGGTCAAAATTGAAGATTTTGAGTAAGCAAAACTCTGTAAAAATGGCAATTTTGGTCACTGTGAGGGTTTAAAAAGTGGTTATTCAACATGAGGCCCGATCCAAATGACATTTTAAATCATTTTTGGTAGAGTCCAAAAAATCCATTTTCTGATGAAAAATGATGACCCCGGACCAGTCGAACGTTGAAAAAATGGTCAATATTGATGACATTTTAACATTTAATCTTTTGACTTTAAATGACGGTTGGATGTGAGTTATTACTTTTTCAACTAAAATAAGTGTGTTTAAAGTCATTTCTGTGCCTGAAATTGGTCAAAATTGAAGATTTTGAGTAAGCAAAACTCTGTAAAAATGGCAGTTTTGGTCACTGTGAGGGTTTAAAAAGTGGTTATTCAACATGAGGCCCGATCCAAATAACATTTTGAATCATTTTTGGTAGAGTCCAAAAAATCCATTTTCTGATGAAAAACGATGACCCCGGACCAGTCGAACGTTGAAAAAATGGTCAATATTGATGAAATTTTAACATTTAATCTTTTGACTTTAAATGACGGTTGGATGTGAGTTATTACTTTTTCAACTAAAATAAGTGTGTTTAAAGTCATTTCTGTGCCTGAAATTGGTCAAAATTGAAGATTTTGAGTAAGCAAAACTCTGTAAAAATGGCAGTTTTGGTCACTGTGAGGGTTTAAAAAGTGGTTATTCAACATGACGCCCGATCAAAATGACATTTTGAATCATTTTTGGTAGAGTCCAAAAAATCAATTTTCTGATGAAAAACGATGACCCCGGACCAGTCGAACGTTGAAAAAATGGTCAATATTGATGAAATTTCAACATTTAATCTTTTGACTTTAAATGACGGTTGGATGTGAGTTATTACTTTTTCAACTAAAATAAGTGTGTTTAAAGTCATTTCTGTGCCTGAAATTGGTCAAAATTGAAGATTTTGAGTAAGCAAAACTCTGTAAAAATGGCAATTTTGGTCACTGTGAGGGTTTAAAAAGTGGTTATTCAACATGAGGCCCGATCCAAATGACATTTTGAATCATTTTTGGTAGAGTCCAAAAAATCAATTTTCTGATGAAAAACGATGACCCCGGACCAGTCGAACGTTGAAAAAATGGTCAATATTGATGAAATTTTAACATTTAATCTTTTGACTTTAAATGACGGTTGGATGTGAGTTATTACTTTTTCAACTAAAATAAGTGTGTTTAAAGTCATTTCTGTGCCTGAAATTGGTCAAAATTGAAGATTTTGAGTAAGCAAAACTCTGTAAAAATGGCAATTTTGGTCACTGTGAGGGTTTAAAAAGTGGTTATTCAACATGAGGCCCGATCCAAATGACATTTTGAATCATTTTTGGTAGAGTCCAAAAAATCCATTTTCTGATGAAAAACGATGACCCCGGACCAGTCGAACGTTGAAAAAATGGTCAATATTGATGAAATTTTAACATTTAATCTTTTGACTTTAAATGATGGTTGGATGTGAGTTATTACTTTTTCAACTAAAATAAGTGTGTTTAAAGTCATTTCTGTGCCTGAAATTGGTCAAAATTGAAGATTTTGAGTAAGCAAAACTCTGTAAAAATGGCAATTTTGGTCACTGTGAGGGTTTAAAAAGTGGTTATTCAACATGAGGCCCGATCCAAATGACATTTTAAATCATTTTTGGTAGAGTCCAAAAAATCCATTTTCTGATGAAAAATGATGACCCCGGACCAGTCGAACGTTGAAAAAATGGTCAATATTGATGACATTTTAACATTTAATCTTTTGACTTTAAATGACGGTTGGATGTGAGTTATTACTTTTTCAACTAAAATAAGTGTGTTTAAAGTCATTTCTGTGCCTGAAATTGGTCAAAATTGAAGATTTTGAGTAAGCAAAACTCTGTAAAAATGGCAATTTTGGTCACTGTGAGGGTTTAAAAAGTGGTTATTCAACATGAGGCCCGATCCAAATGACATTTTGAATCATTTTTGGTAGAGTCCCAAAAATCAATTTTCTGATGAAAAACGATGACCCCGGACCAGTCGAACGTTGAAAAAATGGTCAATATTGATGAAATTTTAACATTTAATCTTTTGACTTTAAATGACGGTTGGATGTGAGTTATTACTTTTTCAACTAAAATAAGTGTGTTTAAAGTCATTTCTGTGCCTGAAATTGGTCAAAATTGAAGATTTTGAGTAAGCAAAACTCTGTAAAAATGGCAGTTTTGGTCACTGTGAGGGTTTAAAAAGTGGTTATTCAACATGAGGCCCGATCCAAATGACATTTTGAATCATTTTTGGTAGAGTCCAAAAAATCCATTTTCTGATGAAAAACGATGACCCCGGACCAGTCGAACGTTGAAAAAATGGTCAATATTGATGAAATTTTAACATTTAATCTTTTGACTTTAAATGACGGTTGGATGTGAGTTATTACTTTTTCAACTAAAATAAGTGTGTTTAAAGTCATTTCTGTGCCTGAAATTGGTCAAAATTGAAGATTTTGAGTAAGCAAAACTCTGTAAAAATGGCAGTTTTGGTCACTGTGAGGGTTTAAAAAGTGGTTATTCAACATGAGGCCCGATCAAAATGACATTTTGAATCATTTTTGGTAGAGTCCAAAAAATCAATTTTCTGATGAAAAACGATGACCCCGGACCAGTCGACCGTTGAAAAAATGGTCAATATTGATGAAATTTTAACATTTAATCTTTTGACTTTAAATGACGGTTGGATGTGAGTTATTACTTTTTCAACTAAAATAAGTGTGTTTAAAGTCATTTCTGTGCCTGAAATTGGTCAAAATTGAAGATTTTGAGTAAACAAAACTCTGTAAAAATGGCAGTTTTGGTCACTGTGAGGGTTTAAAAAGTGGTTATTCAACATGAGGCCCGATCAAAATGACATTTTGAATCATTTTTGGTAGAGTCCAAAAAAATCAATTTTCTGATGAAAAACGATGACCCCGGACCAGTCGAACGTTGAAAAAATGGTCAATATTGATGAAATTTTAACATTTAATCTTTTGACTTTAAATGACGGTTGGATGTGAGTTATTACTTTTTCAACTAAAATAAGTGTGTTTAAAGTCATTTCTGTGCCTGAAATTGGTCAAAATTGAAGATTTTGAGTAAGCAAAACTCTGTAAAAATGGCAGTTTTGGTCACTGTGAGGGATTAAAAAGTGGTTATTCAACATGAGGCCCGATCCAAATGACATTTTGAATCATTTTTGGTAGAGTCCAAAAAATCAATTTTCTGATGAAAAACGATGACCCCGGACCAGTCGAACGTTGAAAAAATGGTCAATATTGATGAAATTTTAACATTTAATCTTTTGACTTTAAGTGACGGTTGGATGTGAGTTATTACTTTTTCAACTAAAATAAATGTGTTTAAAGTCATTTCTGTGCCTGAAATTGGTCAAAATTGAAGATTTTGAGTAAGCAAAACTCTGTAAAAATGGCAGTTTTGGTCACTGTGAGGGTTTAAAAAGTGGTTATTCAACATGAGGCCCGATCCAAATGACATTTTGAATCATTTTTGGTAGAGTCCAAAAAATCCATTTTCTGATGAAAAACGATGACCCCGGACCAGTCGAACGTTGAAAAAATGGTCAATATTGATGAAATTTTAACATTTAATCTTTTGACTTTAAATGACGGTTGGATGTGAGTTATTACTTTTTCAACTAAAATAAGTGTGTTTAAAGTCATTTCTGTGCCTGAAATTGGTCAAAATTGAAGATTTTGGGTAAGCAAAACTCTGTAAAAATGGCAGTTTTGGTCACTGTGAGGGTTTAAAAAGTGGTTATTCAACATGAGGCCC
Organism: Lissotriton vulgaris; assembly: GCF_964263255.1. NCBI lineage: Eukaryota > Metazoa > Chordata > Amphibia > Caudata > Salamandridae > Lissotriton > Lissotriton vulgaris. Next base: position 73,974 of record NW_028240785.1, on the reverse strand, counting down.
GATCAAAATGACATTTTGAATCATTTTTGGTAGAGTCCAAAAAATCAATTTTCTTATGAAAAACGATGACCCCGGACCAGTCGAACGTTGAAAAAATGGTCAATATTGATGAAATTTTAACATTTAGTCTTTTGACTTTAAATGACGGTTGGATGTGAGTTATTACTTTTTCAACTAAAATAAGTGTGTTTAAAGTCATTTCTGTGCCTGAAATTGGTCAAAATTGAAGATTTTGAGTAAGCAAAACTCTGTAAAAATGGCAGTTTTGGTCACTGTGAGGGTTTGAAAAGTGGTTATTCAACATGAGGCCCGATCAAAATGACATTTTGAATCATTTTTGGTAGAGTCCAAAAAATCAATTTTCTGATGAAAAACGATGACCCCGGACCAGTCGAACGTTGAAAAAATGGTCAATATTGATGAAATGTTAACATTTAATCTTTTGACTTTAAATGACGGTTGGATGTGAGTTATTACTTTTTCAACTAAAATAAGTGTGTTAAAGTCATTTCTGTGCCTGAAATTGGTCAAAATTGAAGATTTTGAGTAAGCAAAACTCTGTAAAAATGGCAAATTTGGTCACTGTGAGGGTTTAAAAAGTGGTTATTCAACATGAGGCCCGATCCAAATGACATTTTAAATCATTTTTGGTAGAGTCCAAAAAATCCATTTTCTGATGAAAAATGATGACCCCGGACCAGTCGAACGTTGAAAAAATGGTCAATATTGATGACATTTTAACATTTAATCTTTTGACTTTAAATGACGGTTGGATGTGAGTTATTACTTTTTCAACTAAAATAAGTGTGTTTAAAGTCATTTCTGTGCCTGAAATTGGTCAAAATTGAAGATTTTAAGTAAGCAAAACTCTGTAAAAATGGCAGTTTTGGTCACTGTGAGGGTTTAAAAAGTGGTTATTCAACATGAGGCCCGATCAAAATGACATTTTGAATAATTTTTGGTAGAGTCCAAAAAATCAATTTTCTGATGAAAAACGATGACCCCGGACCAGTCGAACGTTGAAAAAATGGTCAATATTGATGAAATTTTAACATTTAATCTTTTGACTTTAAATGACGGTTGGATGTGAGTTATTACTTTTTCAACTAAAATAAGTGTGTTTAAAGTCATTTCTGTGCCTGAAATTGGTCAAAATTGAAGATTTTGAGTAAGCAAAACTCTGTAAAAATGGCAGTTTTGGTCACTGTGAGGGTTTAAAAAGTGGTTATTCAACATGACGCCCGATCAAAATGACATTTTGAATCATTTTTGGTAGAGTCCAAAAAAATCAATTTTCTGATGAAAAACGATGACCCCGGACCAGTCGAACGTTGAAAAAATGGTCAATATTGATGAAATTTTAACATTTAATCTTTTGACTTTAAATGACGGTTGGATGTGAGTTATTACTTTTTCAACTAAAATAAGTGTGTTTAAAGTCATTTCTGTGCCTGAAATTGGTCAAAATTGAAGATTTTGAGTAAGCAAAACTCTGTAAAAATGGCAATTTTGGTCACTGTGAGGGTTTAAAAAGTGGTTATTCAACATGAGGCCCGATCCAAATGACATTTTAAATCATTTTTGGTAGAGTCCAAAAAATCCATTTTCTGATGAAAAATGATAACCCCGGACCAGTCGAACGTTGAAAAAATGGTCAATATTGATGACATTTTAACATTTAATCTTTTGACTTTAAATGACGGTTGGATGTGAGTTATTACTTTTTCAACTAAAATAAGTGTGTTTAAAGTCATTTCTGTGCCTGAAATTGGTCAAAATTGAAGATTTTGAGTAAGCAAAACTCTGTAAAAATGGCAGTTTTGGTCACTGTGAGGGTTTAAAAAGTGGTTATTCAACATGAGGCCCGATCAAAATGACATTTTGAATAATTTTTGGTAGAGTCCAAAAAATCAATTTTCTGATGAAAAACGATGACCCCGGACCAGTCGAACGTTGAAAAAATGGTCAATATTGATGAAATTTTAACATTTAATCTTTTGACTTTAAATGACGGTTGGATGTGAGTTATTACTTTTTCAACTAAAATAAGTGTGTTTAAAGTCATTTCTGTGCCTGAAATTGGTCAAAATTGAAGATTTTGAGTAGGCAAAACTCTGTAAAAATGGCAGTTTTGGTCACTGTGAGGGTTTAAAAAGTGGTTATTCAACATGACGCCCGATCAAAATGACATTTTGAATCATTTTTGGTAGAGTCCAAAAACTCAATTTTCTGATGAAAAACGATGACCCCGGACCAGTCGAACGTTGAAAAAATGGTCAATATTGATGAAATTTTAACATTTAATCTTTTGACTTTAAATGACGGTTGGATGTGAGTTATTACTTTTTCAACTAAAATAAGTGTGTTTAAAGTCATTTCTGTGCCTGAAATTGGTCAAAATTGAAGATTTTGAGTAAGCAAAACTCTGTAAAAATGGCAATTTTGGTCACTGTGAGGGTTTAAAAAGTGGTTATTCAACATGAGGCCCGATCCAAATGACATTTTGAATCATTTTTGGTAGAGTCCAAAAAATCAATTTTCTGATGAAAAACGATGACCCCGGACCAGTCGAACGTTGAAAAAATGGTCAATATTGATGAAATTTTAACATTTAATCTTTTGACTTTAAATGACGGTTGGATGTGAGTTATTACTTTTTCAACTAAAATAAGTGTGTTTAAAGTCATTTCTGTGCCTGAAATTGGTCAAAATTGAAGATTTTGAGTAAGCAAAACTCTGTAAAAATGGCAATTTTGGTCACTGTGAGGGTTTAAAAAGTGGTTATTCAACATGAGGCCCGATCCAAATGACATTTTGAATCATTTTTGGTAGAGTCCAAAAAATCCATTTTCTGATGAAAAACGATGACCCCGGACCAGTCGAACGTTGAAAAAATGGTCAATATTGATGAAATTTTAACATTTAATCTTTTGACTTTAAATGATGGTTGGATGTGAGTTATTACTTTTTCAACTAAAATAAGTGTGTTTAAAGTCATTTCTGTGCCTGAAATTGGTCAAAATTGAAGATTTTGAGTAAGCAAAACTCTGTAAAAATGGCAGTTTTGGTCACTGTGAGGGTTTAAAAAGTGGTCATTCAACATGAGGCCCTATCAAAATGACATTTTGAATCATTTTTGGTAGAGTCCAAAAAATCAATTTTCTGATGAAAAACGATGACCCCGGACCAGTCGACCGTTGAAAAAATGGTCAATATTGATGAAGTTTTAACATTTAATCTTTTGACTTTAAATGACGGTTGGATGTGAGTTATTACTTTTTCAACTAAAATAAGTGTGTTTAAAGTCATTTCTGTGCCTGAAATTGGTAAAAATTGAAGATTTTGAGTAAGCAAAACTCTGTAAAAATGGCAGTTTTGGTCACTGTGAGGGTTTAAAAAGTGGTTATTCAACATGAGGCCCGATCAAAATGACATTTTGAATCATTTTTGGTAGAGTCCAAAAAAATCAATTTTCTGATGAAAAACGATGACCCCGGACCAGTCGAACGTTGAAAAAATGGTCAATATTGATGAAATTTTAACATTTAATCTTTTGACTTTAAATGACGGTTGGATGTGAGTTATTACTTTTTCAACTAAAATAAGTGTGTTTAAAGTCATTTCTGTGCCTGAAATTGGTCAAAATTGAAGATTTTGAGTAAGCAAAACTCTGTAAAAATGGCAGTTTTGGTCACTGTGAGGGATTAAAAAGTGGTTATTCAACATGAGGCCCGATCCAAATGACATTTTGAATCATTTTTGGTAGAGTCCAAAAAATCAATTTTCTGATGAAAAACGATGACCCCGGACCAGTCGAACGTTGAAAAAATGGTCAATATTGATGAAATTTTAACATTTAATCTTTTGACTTTAAGTGACGGTTGGATGTGAGTTATTACTTTTTCAACTAAAATAAATGTGTTTAAAGTCATTTCTGTGCCTGAAATTGGTCAAAATTGAAGATTTTGAGTAAGCAAAACTCTGTAAAAATGGCAGTTTTGGTCACTGTGAGGGTTTAAAAAGTGGTTATTCAACATGAGGCCCGATCCAAATGACATTTTGAATAATTTTTGGTAGAGTCCAAAAAATCAATTTTCTGATGAAAAACGATGACCCCGGACCAGTCGAACGATGAAAAAATGGTCAATATTGATGAAATGTTAACATTTAATCTTTTGACTTTAAATGACGGTTGGATGTGAGTTATTACTTTTTCAACTAAAATAAGTGTGTTTAAAGTCATTTCTGTGCCTGAAATTGGTCAAAATTGAAGATTTTGAGTAAGCAAAACTCTGTAAAAATGGCAATTTTGGTCACTGTGAGGGTTTAAAAAGTGGTTATTCAACATGAGGCCCGATCCAAATGACATTTTAAATCATTTTTGGTAGAGTCCAAAAAATCCATTTTCTGATGAAAAATGATGACCCCGGACCAGTCGAACGTTGAAAAAATGGTCAATATTGATGACATTTTAACATTTAATCTTTTGACTTTAAATGACGGTTGGATGTGAGTTATTACTTTTTCAACTAAAATAAGTGTGTTTAAAGTCATTTCTGTGCCTGAAATTGGTCAAAATTGAAGATTTTGAGTAAGCAAAACTCTGTAAAAATGGCAGTTTTGGTCACTGTGAGGGTTTAAAAAGTGGTTATTCAACATGAGGCCCGATCAAAATGACATTTTGAATAATTTTTGGTAGAGTCCAAAAAATCAATTTTCTGATGAAAAACGATGACCCCGGACCAGTCGAACGTTGAAAAAATGGTCAATATTGATGAAATTTTAACATTTAATCTTTTGACTTTAAATGACGGTTGGATGTGAGTTATTACTTTTTCAACTAAAATAAGTGTGTTTAAAGTCATTTCTGTGCCTGAAATTGGTCAAAATTGAAGATTTTGAGTAAGCAAAACTCTGTAAAAATGGCAATTTTGGTCACTGTGAGGGTTTAAAAAGTGGTTATTCAACATGAGGCCCGATCCAAATGACATTTTAAATCATTTTTGGTAGAGTCCAAAAAATCCATTTTCTGATGAAAAATGATGACCCCGGACCAGTCGAACGTTGAAAAAATGGTCAATATTGATGACATTTTAACATTTAATCTTTTGACTTTAAATGACGGTTGGATGTGAGTTATTACTTTTTCAACTAAAATAAGTGTGTTTAAAGTCATTTCTGTGCCTGAAATTGGTCAAAATTGAAGATTTTGAGTAAGCAAAACTCTGTAAAAATGGCAGTTTTGGTCACTGTGAGGGTTTAAAAAGTGGTTATTCAACATGAGGCCCGATCCAAATAACATTTTGAATCATTTTTGGTAGAGTCCAAAAAATCCATTTTCTGATGAAAAACGATGACCCCGGACCAGTCGAACGTTGAAAAAATGGTCAATATTGATGAAATTTTAACATTTAATCTTTTGACTTTAAATGACGGTTGGATGTGAGTTATTACTTTTTCAACTAAAATAAGTGTGTTTAAAGTCATTTCTGTGCCTGAAATTGGTCAAAATTGAAGATTTTGAGTAAGCAAAACTCTGTAAAAATGGCAGTTTTGGTCACTGTGAGGGTTTAAAAAGTGGTTATTCAACATGAGGCCCGATCCAAATAACATTTTGAATCATTTTTGGTAGAGTCCAAAAAATCCATTTTCTGATGAAAAACGATGACCCCGGACCAGTCGAACGTTGAAAAAATGGTCAATATTGATGAAATTTTAACATTTAATCTTTTGACTTTAAATGACGGTTGGATGTGAGTTATTACTTTTTCAACTAAAATAAGTGTGTTTAAAGTCATTTCTGTGCCTGAAATTGGTCAAAATTGAAGATTTTGAGTAAGCAAAACTCTGTAAAAATGGCAGTTTTGGTCACTGTGAGGGTTTAAAAAGTGGTTATTCAACATGACGCCCGATCAAAATGACATTTTGAATCATTTTTGGTAGAGTCCAAAAAATCAATTTTCTGATGAAAAACGATGACCCCGGACCAGTCGAACGTTGAAAAAATGGTCAATATTGATGAAATTTCAACATTTAATCTTTTGACTTTAAATGACGGTTGGATGTGAGTTATTACTTTTTCAACTAAAATAAGTGTGTTTAAAGTCATTTCTGTGCCTGAAATTGGTCAAAATTGAAGATTTTGAGTAAGCAAAACTCTGTAAAAATGGCAATTTTGGTCACTGTGAGGGTTTAAAAAGTGGTTATTCAACATGAGGCCCGATCCAAATGACATTTTGAATCATTTTTGGTAGAGTCCAAAAAATCAATTTTCTGATGAAAAACGATGACCCCGGACCAGTCGAACGTTGAAAAAATGGTCAATATTGATGAAATTTTAACATTTAATCTTTTGACTTTAAATGACGGTTGGATGTGAGTTATTACTTTTTCAACTAAAATAAGTGTGTTTAAAGTCATTTCTGTGCCTGAAATTGGTCAAAATTGAAGATTTTGAGTAAGCAAAACTCTGTAAAAATGGCAATTTTGGTCACTGTGAGGGTTTAAAAAGTGGTTATTCAACATGAGGCCCGATCCAAATGACATTTTGAATCATTTTTGGTAGAGTCCAAAAAATCCATTTTCTGATGAAAAACGATGACCCCGGACCAGTCGAACGTTGAAAAAATGGTCAATATTGATGAAATTTTAACATTTAATCTTTTGACTTTAAATGATGGTTGGATGTGAGTTATTACTTTTTCAACTAAAATAAGTGTGTTTAAAGTCATTTCTGTGCCTGAAATTGGTCAAAATTGAAGATTTTGAGTAAGCAAAACTCTGTAAAAATGGCAATTTTGGTCACTGTGAGGGTTTAAAAAGTGGTTATTCAACATGAGGCCCGATCCAAATGACATTTTAAATCATTTTTGGTAGAGTCCAAAAAATCAATTTTCTGATGAAAAATGATGACCCCGGACCAGTCGAACGTTGAAAAAATGGTCAATATTGATGACATTTTAACATTTAATCTTTTGACTTTAAATGACGGTTGGATGTGAGTTATTACTTTTTCAACTAAAATAAGTGTGTTTAAAGTCATTTCTGTGCCTGAAATTGGTCAAAATTGAAGATTTTGAGTAAGCAAAACTCTGTAAAAATGGCAATTTTGGTCACTGTGAGGGTTTAAAAAGTGGTTATTCAACATGAGGCCCGATCCAAATGACATTTTGAATCATTTTTGGTAGAGTCCCAAAAATCAATTTTCTGATGAAAAACGATGACCCCGGACCAGTCGAACGTTGAAAAAATGGTCAATATTGATGAAATTTTAACATTTAATCTTTTGACTTTAAATGACGGTTGGATGTGAGTTATTACTTTTTCAACTAAAATAAGTGTGTTTAAAGTCATTTCTGTGCCTGAAATTGGTCAAAATTGAAGATTTTGAGTAAGCAAAACTCTGTAAAAATGGCAGTTTTGGTCACTGTGAGGGTTTAAAAAGTGGTTATTCAACATGAGGCCCGATCCAAATGACATTTTGAATCATTTTTGGTAGAGTCCAAAAAATCCATTTTCTGATGAAAAACGATGACCCCGGACCAGTCGAACGTTGAAAAAATGGTCAATATTGATGAAATTTTAACATTTAATCTTTTGACTTTAAATGACGGTTGGATGTGAGTTATTACTTTTTCAACTAAAATAAGTGTGTTTAAAGTCATTTCTGTGCCTGAAATTGGTCAAAATTGAAGATTTTGAGTAAGCAAAACTCTGTAAAAATGGCAGTTTTGGTCACTGTGAGGGTTTTAAAAGTGGTTATTCAACATGAGGCCCGATCAAAATGACATTTTGAATCATTTTTGGTAGAGTCCAAAAAATCAATTTTCTGATGAAAAACGATGACCCCGGACCAGTCGACCGTTGAAAAAATGGTCAATATTGATGAAATTTTAACATTTAATCTTTTGACTTTAAATGACGGTTGGATGTGAGTTATTACTTTTTCAACTAAAATAAGTGTGTTTAAAGTCATTTCTGTGCCTGAAATTGGTCAAAATTGAAGATTTTGAGTAAACAAAACTCTGTAAAAATGGCAGTTTTGGTCACTGTGAGGGTTTAAAAAGTGGTTATTCAACATGAGGCCCGATCAAAATGACATTTTGAATCATTTTTGGTAGAGTCCAAAAAAATCAATTTTCTGATGAAAAACGATGACCCCGGACCAGTCGAACGTTGAAAAAATGGTCAATATTGATGAAATTTTAACATTTAATCTTTTGACTTTAAATGACGGTTGGATGTAAGTTATTACTTTTTCAACTAAAATAAGTGTGTTTAAAGTCATTTCTGTGCCTGAAATTGGTCAAAATTGAAGATTTTGAGTAAGCAAAACTCTGTAAAAATGGCAGTTTTGGTCACTGTGAGGGATTAAAAAGTGGTTATTCAACATGAGGCCCGATCCAAATGACATTTTGAATCATTTTTGGTAGAGTCCAAAAAATCAATTTTCTGATGAAAAACGATGACCCCGGACCAGTCGAACGTTGAAAAAATGGTCAATATTGATGAAATTTTAACATTTAATCTTTTGACTTTAAGTGACGGTTGGATGTGAGTTATTACTTTTTCAACTAAAATAAATGTGTTTAAAGTCATTTCTGTGCCTGAAATTGGTCAAAATTGAAGATTTTGAGTAAGCAAAACTCTGTAAAAATGGCAGTTTTGGTCACTGTGAGGGTTTAAAAAGTGGTTATTCAACATGAGGCCCGATCCAAATGACATTTTGAATCATTTTTGGTAGAGTCCAAAAAATCCATTTTCTGATGAAAAACGATGACCCCGGACCAGTCGAACGTTGAAAAAATGGTCAATATTGATGAAATTTTAACATTTAATCTTTTGACTTTAAATGACGGTTGGATGTGAGTTATTACTTTTTCAACTAAAATAAGTGTGTTTAAAGTCATTTCTGTGCCTGAAATTGGTCAAAATTGAAGATTTTGAGTAAGCAAAACTCTGTAAAAATGGCAGTTTTGGTCACTGTGAGGGTTTAAAAAGTGGTTATTCAACATGAGGCCCGATCAAAATGACATTTTGAATCATTTTTGGTAGAGTCCAAAAAATCAATTTTCTTATGAAAAACGATGACCCCGGACCAGTCGAACGTTGAAAAAATGGTCAATATTGATGAAATTTTAACATTTAGTCTTTTGACTTTAAATGACGGTTGGATGTGAGTTATTACTTTTTCAACTAAAATAAGTGTGTTTAAAGTCATTTCTGTGCCTGAAATTGGTCAAAATTGAAGATTTTGAGTAAGCAAAACTCTGTAAAAATGGCAGTTTTGGTCACTGTGAGGGTTTGAAAAGTGGTTATTCAACATGAGGCCCGATCAAAATGACATTTTGAATCATTTTTGGTAGAGTCCAAAAAATCAATTTTCTGATGAAAAACGATGACCCCGGACCAGTCGAACGTTGAAAAAATGGTCAATATTGATGAAATGTTAACATTTAATCTTTTGACTTTAAATGACGGTTGGATGTGAGTTATTACTTTTTCAACTAAAATAAGTGTGTTAAAGTCATTTCTGTGCCTGAAATTGGTCAAAATTGAAGATTTTGAGTAAGCAAAACTCTGTAAAAATGGCAAATTTGGTCACTGTGAGGGTTTAAAAAGTGGTTATTCAACATGAGGCCCGATCCAAATGACATTTTAAATCATTTTTGGTAGAGTCCAAAAAATCCATTTTCTGATGAAAAATGATGACCCCGGACCAGTCGAACGTTGAAAAAATGGTCAATATTGATGACATTTTAACATTTAATCTTTTGACTTTAAATGACGGTTGGATGTGAGTTATTACTTTTTCAACTAAAATAAGTGTGTTTAAAGTCATTTCTGTGCCTGAAATTGGTCAAAATTGAAGATTTTAAGTAAGCAAAACTCTGTAAAAATGGCAGTTTTGGTCACTGTGAGGGTTTAAAAAGTGGTTATTCAACATGAGGCCCGATCAAAATGACATTTTTAATAATTTTTGGTAGAGTCCAAAAAATCAATTTTCTGATGAAAAACGATGACCCCGGACCAGTCGAACGTTGAAAAAATGGTCAATATTGATGAAATTTTAACATTTAATCTTTTGACTTTAAATGACGGTTGGATGTGAGTTATTACTTTTTCAACTAAAATAAGTGTGTTTAAAGTCATTTCTGTGCCTGAAATTGGTCAAAATTGAAGATTTTGAGTAAGCAAAACTCTGTAAAAATGGCAGTTTTGGTCACTGTGAGGGTTTAAAAAGTGGTTATTCAACATGACGCCCGATCAAAATGACATTTTGAATCATTTTTGGTAGAGTCCAAAAAAATCAATTTTCTGATGAAAAACGATGACCCCGGACCAGTCGAACGTTGAAAAAATGGTCAATATTGATGAAATTTTAACATTTAATCTTTTGACTTTAAATGACGGTTGGATGTGAGTTATTACTTTTTCAACTAAAATAAGTGTGTTTAAAGTCATTTCTGTGCCTGAAATTGGTCAAAATTGAAGATTTTGAGTAAGCAAAACTCTGTAAAAATGGCAGTTTTGGTCACTGTGAGGGATTAAAAAGTGGTTATTCAACATGAGGCCCGATCCAAATGACATTTTGAATCATTTTTGGTAGAGTCCAAAAAATCAATTTTCTGATGAAAAACGATGACCCCGGACCAGTCGAACGTTGAAAAAATGGTCAATATTGATGAAATTTTAACATTTAATCTTTTGACTTTAAGTGACGGTTGGATGTGAGTTATTACTTTTTCAACTAAAATAAATGTGTTTAAAGTCATTTCTGTGCCTGAAATTGGTCAAAATTGAAGATTTTGAGTAAGCAAAACTCTGTAAAAATGGCAGTTTTGGTCACTGTGAGGGTTTGAAAAGTGGTTATTCAACATGAGGCCCGATCAAAATGACATTTTGAATCATTTTTGGTAGAGTCCAAAAAATCAATTTTCTGATGAAAAACGATGACCCCGGACCAGTCGAACGTTGAAAAAATGGTCAATATTGATGAAATGTTAACATTTAATCTTTTGACTTTAAATGACGGTTGGATGTGAGTTATTACTTTTTCAACTAAAATAAGTGTGTTTAAAGTCATTTCTGTGCCTGAAATTGGTCAAAATTGAAGATTTTGAGTAAGCAAAACTCTGTAAAAATGGCAATTTTGGTCACTGTGAGGGTTTAAAAAGTGGTTATTCAACATGAGGCCCGATCCAAATGACATTTTAAATCATTTTTGGTAGAGTCCAAAAAATCCATTTTCTGATGAAAAATGATAACCCCGGACCAGTCGAACGTTGAAAAAATGGTCAATATTGATGACATTTTAACATTTAATCTTTTGACTTTAAATGACGGTTGGATGTGAGTTATTACTTTTTCAACTAAAATAAGTGTGTTTAAAGTCATTTCTGTGCCTGAAATTGGTCAAAATTGAAGATTTTGAGTAAGCAAAACTCTGTAAAAATGGCAGTTTTGGTCACTGTGAGGGTTTAAAAAGTGGTTATTCAACATGAGGCCCGATCAAAATGACATTTTGAATAATTTTTGGTAGAGTCCAAAAAATCAATTTTCTGATGAAAAACGATGACCCCGGACCAGTCGAACGTTGAAAAAATGGTCAATATTGATGAAATTTTAACATTTAATCTTTTGACTTTAAATGACGGTTGGATGTGAGTTATTACTTTTTCAACTAAAATAAGTGTGTTTAAAGTCATTTCTGTGCCTGAAATTGGTCAAAATTGAAGATTTTGAGTAGGCAAAACTCTGTAAAAATGGCAGTTTTGGTCACTGTGAGGGTTTAAAAAGTGGTTATTCAACATGACGCCCGATCAAAATGACATTTTGAATCATTTTTGGTAGAGTCCAAAAACTCAATTTTCTGATGAAAAACGATGACCCCGGACCAGTCGAACGTTGAAAAAATGGTCAATATTGATGAAATTTTAACATTTAATCTTTTGACTTTAAATGACGGTTGGATGTGAGTTATTACTTTTTCAACTAAAATAAGTGTGTTTAAAGTCATTTCTGTGCCTGAAATTGGTCAAAATTGAAGATTTTGAGTAAGCAAAACTCTGTAAAAATGGCAATTTTGGTCACTGTGAGGGTTTAAAAAGTGGTTATTCAACATGAGGCCCGATCCAAATGACATTTTGAATCATTTTTGGTAGAGTCCAAAAAATCAATTTTCTGATGAAAAACGATGACCCCGGACCAGTCGAACGTTGAAAAAATGGTCAATATTGATGAAATTTTAACATTTAATCTTTTGACTTTAAATGACGGTTGGATGTGAGTTATTACTTTTTCAACTAAAATAAGTGTGTTTAAAGTCATTTCTGTGCCTGAAATTGGTCAAAATTGAAGATTTTGAGTAAGCAAAACTCTGTAAAAATGGCAATTTTGGTCACTGTGAGGGTTTAAAAAGTGGTTATTCAACATGAGGCCCGATCCAAATGACATTTTGAATCATTTTTGGTAGAGTCCAAAAAATCCATTTTCTGATGAAAAACGATGACCCCGGACCAGTCGAACGTTGAAAAAATGGTCAATATTGATGAAATTTTAACATTTAATCTTTTGACTTTAAATGATGGTTGGATGTGAGTTATTACTTTTTCAACTAAAATAAGTGTGTTTAAAGTCATTTCTGTGCCTGAAATTGGTCAAAATTGAAGATTTTGAGTAAGCAAAACTCTGTAAAAATGGCAGTTTTGGTCACTGTGAGGGTTTAAAAAGTGGTCATTCAACATGAGGCCCTATCAAAATGACATTTTGAATCATTTTTGGTAGAGTCCAAAAAATCAATTTTCTGATGAAAAACGATGACCCCGGACCAGTCGACCGTTGAAAAAATGGTCAATATTGATGAAGTTTTAACATTTAATCTTTTGACTTTAAATGACGGTTGGATGTGAGTTATTACTTTTTCAACTAAAATAAGTGTGTTTAAAGTCATTTCTGTGCCTGAAATTGGTCAAAATTGAAGATTTTGAGTAAGCAAAACTCTGTAAAAATGGCAGTTTTGGTCACTGTGAGGGTTTAAAAAGTGGTTATTCAACATGAGGCCCGATCAAAATGACATTTTGAATCATTTTTGGTAGAGTCCAAAAAAATCAATTTTCTGATGAAAAACGATGACCCCGGACCAGTCGAACGTTGAAAAAATGGTCAATATTGATGAAATTTTAACATTTAATCTTTTGACTTTAAATGACGGTTGGATGTGAGTTATTACTTTTTCAACTAAAATAAGTGTGTTTAAAGTCATTTCTGTGCCTGAAATTGGTCAAAATTGAAGATTTTGAGTAAGCAAAACTCTGTAAAAATGGCAGTTTTGGTCACTGTGAGGGATTAAAAAGTGGTTATTCAACATGAGGCCCGATCCAAATGACATTTTGAATCATTTTTGGTAGAGTCCAAAAAATCAATTTTCTGATGAAAAACGATGACCCCGGACCAGTCGAACGTTGAAAAAATGGTCAATATTGATGAAATTTTAACATTTAATCTTTTGACTTTAAGTGACGGTTGGATGTGAGTTATTACTTTTTCAACTAAAATAAATGTGTTTAAAGTCATTTCTGTGCCTGAAATTGGTCAAAATTGAAGATTTTGAGTAAGCAAAACTCTGTAAAAATGGCAGTTTTGGTCACTGTGAGGGTTTAAAAAGTGGTTATTCAACATGAGGCCCGATCCAAATGACATTTTGAATCATTTTTGGTAGAGTCCAAAAAATCCATTTTCTGATGAAAAACGATGACCCCGGACCAGTCGAACGTTGAAAAAATGGTCAATATTGATGAAATTTTAACATTTAATCTTTTGACTTTAAATGACGGTTGGATGTGAGTTATTACTTTTTCAACTAAAATAAGTGTGTTTAAAGTCATTTCTGTGCCTGAAATTGGTCAAAATTGAAGATTTTGAGTAAGCAAAACTCTGTAAAAATGGCAGTTTTGGTCACTGTGAGGGTTTAAAAAGTGGTTATTCAACATGAGGCCCGATCAAAATGACATTTTGAATCATTTTTGGTAGAGTCCAAAAAATCAATTTTCTTATGAAAAACGATGACCCCGGACCAGTCGAATGTTGAAAAAATGGTCAATATTGATGAAATTTTAACATTTAGTCTTTTGACTTTAAATGACGGTTGGATGTGAGTTATTACTTTTTCAACTAAAATAAGTGTGTTTAAAGTCATTTCTGTGCCTGAAATTGGTCAAAATTGAAGATTTTGAGTAAGCAAAACTCTGTAAAAATGGCAGTTTTGGTCACTGTGAGGGTTTGAAAAGTGGTTATTCAACATGAGGCCCGATCAAAATGACATTTTGAATCATTTTTGGTAGAGTCCAAAAAATCAATTTTCTGATGAAAAACGATGACCCCGGACCAGTCGAACGTTGAAAAAATGGTCAATATTGATGAAATGTTAACATTTAATCTTTTGACTTTAAATGACGGTTGGATGTGAGTTATTACTTTTTCAACTAAAATAAGTGTGTTTAAAGTCATTTCTGTGCCTGAAATTGGTCAAAATTGAAGATTTTGAGTAAGCAAAACTCTGTAAAAATGGCAATTTTGGTCACTGTGAGGGTTTAAAAAGTGGTTATTCAACATGAGGCCCGATCCAAATGACATTTTAAATCATTTTTGGTAGAGTCCAAAAAATCCATTTTCTGATGAAAAATGATGACCCCGGACCAGTCGAACGTTGAAAAAATGGTCAATATTGATGACATTTTAACATTTAATCTTTTGACTTTAAATGACGGTTGGATGTGAGTTATTACTTTTTCAACTAAAATAAGTGTGTTTAAAGTCATTTCTGTGCCTGAAATTGGTCAAAATTGAAGATTTTGAGTAAGCAAAACTCTGTAAAAATGGCAGTTTTGGTCACTGTGAGGGTTTAAAAAGTGGTTATTCAACATGAGGCCCGATCAAAATGACATTTTGAATAATTTTTGGTAGAGTCCAAAAAATCAATTTTCTGATGAAAAACGATGACCCCGGACCAGTCGAACGTTGAAAAAATGGTCAATATTGATGAAATGTTAACATTTAATCTTTTGACTTTAAATGACGGTTGGATGTGAGTTATTACTTTTTCAACTAAAATAAGTGTGTTTAAAGTCATTTCTGTGCCTGAAATTGGTCAAAATTGAAGATTTTGAGTAAGCAAAACTCTGTAAAAATGGCAGTTTTGGTCACTGTGAGGGTTTAAAAAGTGGTTATTCAACATGAGGCCCGATCCAAATAACATTTTGAATCATTTTTGGTAGAGTCCAAAAAATCCATTTTCTGATGAAAAACGATGACCCCGGACCAGTCGAACGTTGAAAAAAATGGTCAATATTGATGAAATTTTAACATTTAATCTTTTGACTTTAAATGACGGTTGGATGTGAGTTATTACTTTTTCAACTAAAATAAGTGTGTTTAAAGTCATTTCTGTGCCTGAAATTGGTCAAAATTGAAGATTTTGAGTAAGCAAAACTCTGTAAAAATGGCAGTTTTGGTCACTGTGAGGGTTTAAAAAGTGGTTATTCAACATGACGCCCGATCAAAATGACATTTTGAATCATTTTTGGTAGAGTCCAAAAAATCAATTTTCTGATGAAAAACGATGACCCCGGACCAGTCGAACGTTGAAAAAATGGTCAATATTGATGAAATTTCAACATTTAATCTTTTGACTTTAAATGACGGTTGGATGTGAGTTATTACTTTTTCAACTAAAATAAGTGTGTTTAAAGTCATTTCTGTGCCTGAAATTGGTCAAAATTGAAGATTTTGAGTAAGCAAAACTCTGTAAAAATGGCAATTTTGGTCACTGTGAGGGTTTAAAAAGTGGTTATTCAACATGAGGCCCGATCCAAATGACATTTTGAATCATTTTTGGTAGAGTCCAAAAAATCAATTTTCTGATGAAAAACGATGACCCCGGACCAGTCGAACGTTGAAAAAATGGTCAATATTGATGAAATTTTAACATTTAATCTTTTGACTTTAAATGACGGTTGGATGTGAGTTATTACTTTTTCAACTAAAATAAGTGTGTTTAAAGTCATTTCTGTGCCTGAAATTGGTCAAAATTGAAGATTTTGAGTAAGCAAAACTCTGTAAAAATGGCAATTTTGGTCACTGTGAGGGTTTAAAAAGTGGTTATTCAACATGAGGCCCGATCCAAATGACATTTTGAATCATTTTTGGTAGAGTCCAAAAAATCCATTTTCTGATGAAAAACGATGACCCCGGACCAGTCGAACGTTGAAAAAATGGTCAATATTGATGAAATTTTAACATTTAATCTTTTGACTTTAAATGATGGTTGGATGTGAGTTATTACTTTTTCAACTAAAATAAGTGTGTTTAAAGTCATTTCTGTGCCTGAAATTGGTCAAAATTGAAGATTTTGAGTAAGCAAAACTCTGTAAAAATGGCAATTTTGGTCACTGTGAGGGTTTAAAAAGTGGTTATTCAACATGAGGCCCGATCCAAATGACATTTTAAATCATTTTTGGTAGAGTCCAAAAAATCCAT
This sequence comes from Lissotriton vulgaris, assembly GCF_964263255.1. Classification (NCBI taxonomy): domain Eukaryota; kingdom Metazoa; phylum Chordata; class Amphibia; order Caudata; family Salamandridae; genus Lissotriton; species Lissotriton vulgaris. The sequence goes on along the minus strand of NW_028240785.1, from coordinate 57,438 downwards.
TTTCTGATGAAAAATGATGACCCCGGACCAGTCGAACGTTGAAAAAATGGTCAATATTGATGACATTTTAACATTTAATCTTTTGACTTTAAATGACGGTTGGATGTGAGTTATTACTTTTTCAACTAAAATAAGTGTGTTTAAAGTCATTTCTGTGCCTGAAATTGGTCAAAATTGAAGATTTTGAGTAAGCAAAACTCTGTAAAAATGGCAGTTTTGGTCACTGTGAGGGTTTAAAAAGTGGTTATTCAACATGAGGCCCGATCCAAATGACATTTTGAATCATTTTTGGTAGAGTCCAAAAAATCAATTTTCTGATGAAAAACGATGACCCCGGACCAGTCGAACGTTGAAAAAATGGTCAATATTGATGAAATTTTAACATTTAATCTTTTGACTTTAAATGACGGTTGGATGTGAGTTATTACTTTTTCAACTAAAATAAGTGTGTTTAAAGTCATTTCTGTGCCTGAAATTGGTCAAAATTGAAGATTTTGAGTAAGCAAAACTCTGTAAAAATGGCAATTTTGGTCACTGTGAGGGTTTAAAAAGTGGTTATTCAACATGAGGCCCGATCCAAATGACATTTTGAATCATTTTTGGTAGAGTCCAAAAAATCAATTTTCTGATGAAAAACGATGACCCCGGACCAGTCGAACGTTGAAAAAATGGTCAATATTGATGAAATTTTAACATTTAATCTTTTGACTTTAAATGACGGTTGGATGTGAGTTATTACTTTTTCAACTAAAATAAGTGTGTTTAAAGTCATTTCTGTGCCTGAAATTGGTCAAAATTGAAGATTTTGAGTAAGCAAAACTCTGTAAAAATGGCAGTTTTGGTCACTGTGAGGGATTAAAAAGTGGTTATTCAACATGAGGCCCGATCCAAATGACATTTTGAATCATTTTTGGTAGAGTCCAAAAAATCAATTTTCTGATGAAAAACGATGACCCCGGACCAGTCGAACGTTGAAAAAATGGTCAATATTGATGAAATTTTAACATTTAATCTTTTGACTTTAAGTGACGGTTGGATGTGAGTTATTACTTTTTCAACTAAAATAAATGTGTTTAAAGTCATTTCTGTGCCTGAAATTGGTCAAAATTGAAGATTTTGAGTAAGCAAAACTCTGTAAAAATGGCAGTTTTGGTCACTGTGAGGGTTTGAAAAGTGGTTATTCAACATGAGGCCCGATCAAAATGACATTTTGAATCATTTTTGGTAGAGTCCAAAAAATCAATTTTCTGATGAAAAACGATGACCCCGGACCAGTCGAACGTTGAAAAAATGGTCAATATTGATGAAATGTTAACATTTAATCTTTTGACTTTAAATGACGGTTGGATGTGAGTTATTACTTTTTCAACTAAAATAAGTGTGTTTAAAGTCATTTCTGTGCCTGAAATTGGTCAAAATTGAAGATTTTGAGTAAGCAAAACTCTGTAAAAATGGCAGTTTTGGTCACTGTGAGGGTTTAAAAAGTGGTTATTCAACATGAGGCCCGATCAAAATGACATTTTGAATAATTTTTGGTAGAGTCCAAAAAATCAATTTTCTGATGAAAAACGATGACCCCGGACCAGTCGAACGTTGAAAAAATGGTCAATATTGATGAAATGTTAACATTTAATCTTTTGACTTTAAATGACGGTTGGATGTGAGTTATTACTTTTTCAACTAAAATAAGTGTGTTTAAAGTCATTTCTGTGCCTGAAATTGGTCAAAATTGAAGATTTTGAGTAAGCAAAACTCTGTAAAAATGGCAGTTTTGGTCACTGTGAGGGTTTAAAAAGTGGTTATTCAACATGAGGCCCGATCCAAATAACATTTTGAATCATTTTTGGTAGAGTCCAAAAAATCCATTTTCTGATGAAAAACGATGACCCCGGACCAGTCGAACGTTGAAAAAAATGGTCAATATTGATGAAATTTTAACATTTAATCTTTTGACTTTAAATGACGGTTGGATGTGAGTTATTACTTTTTCAACTAAAATAAGTGTGTTTAAAGTCATTTCTGTGCCTGAAATTGGTCAAAATTGAAGATTTTGAGTAAGCAAAACTCTGTAAAAATGGCAGTTTTGGTCACTGTGAGGGTTTAAAAAGTGGTTATTCAACATGACGCCCGATCAAAATGACATTTTGAATCATTTTTGGTAGAGTCCAAAAAATCAATTTTCTGATGAAAAACGATGACCCCGGACCAGTCGAACGTTGAAAAAATGGTCAATATTGATGAAATTTCAACATTTAATCTTTTGACTTTAAATGACGGTTGGATGTGAGTTATTACTTTTTCAACTAAAATAAGTGTGTTTAAAGTCATTTCTGTGCCTGAAATTGGTCAAAATTGAAGATTTTGAGTAAGCAAAACTCTGTAAAAATGGCAATTTTGGTCACTGTGAGGGTTTAAAAAGTGGTTATTCAACATGAGGCCCGATCCAAATGACATTTTGAATCATTTTTGGTAGAGTCCAAAAAATCAATTTTCTGATGAAAAACGATGACCCCGGACCAGTCGAACGTTGAAAAAATGGTCAATATTGATGAAATTTTAACATTTAATCTTTTGACTTTAAATGACGGTTGGATGTGAGTTATTACTTTTTCAACTAAAATAAGTGTGTTTAAAGTCATTTCTGTGCCTGAAATTGGTCAAAATTGAAGATTTTGAGTAAGCAAAACTCTGTAAAAATGGCAATTTTGGTCACTGTGAGGGTTTAAAAAGTGGTTATTCAACATGAGGCCCGATCCAAATGACATTTTGAATCATTTTTGGTAGAGTCCAAAAAATCCATTTTCTGATGAAAAACGATGACCCCGGACCAGTCGAACGTTGAAAAAATGGTCAATATTGATGAAATTTTAACATTTAATCTTTTGACTTTAAATGATGGTTGGATGTGAGTTATTACTTTTTCAACTAAAATAAGTGTGTTTAAAGTCATTTCTGTGCCTGAAATTGGTCAAAATTGAAGATTTTGAGTAAGCAAAACTCTGTAAAAATGGCAATTTTGGTCACTGTGAGGGTTTAAAAAGTGGTTATTCAACATGAGGCCCGATCCAAATGACATTTTAAATCATTTTTGGTAGAGTCCAAAAAATCCATTTTCTGATGAAAAATGATGACCCCGGACCAGTCGAACGTTGAAAAAATGGTCAATATTGATGACATTTTAACATTTAATCTTTTGACTTTAAATGACGGTTGGATGTGAGTTATTACTTTTTCAACTAAAATAAGTGTGTTTAAAGTCATTTCTGTGCCTGAAATTGGTCAAAATTGAAGATTTTGAGTAAGCAAAACTCTGTAAAAATGGCAGTTTTGGTCACTGTGAGGGTTTAAAAAGTGGTTATTCAACATGAGGCCCGATCCAAATGACATTTTGAATCATTTTTGGTAGAGTCCAAAAAATCAATTTTCTGATGAAAAACGATGACCCCGGACCAGTCGAACGTTGAAAAAATGGTCAATATTGATGAAATTTTAACATTTAATCTTTTGACTTTAAATGACGGTTGGATGTGAGTTATTACTTTTTCAACTAAAATAAGTGTGTTTAAAGTCATTTCTGTGCCTGAAATTGGTCAAAATTGAAGATTTTGAGTAAGCAAAACTCTGTAAAAATGGCAATTTTGGTCACTGTGAGGGTTTAAAAAGTGGTTATTCAACATGAGGCCCGATCCAAATGACATTTTGAATCATTTTTGGTAGAGTCCAAAAAATCAATTTTCTGATGAAAAACGATGACCCCGGACCAGTCGAACGTTGAAAAAATGGTCAATATTGATGAAATTTTAACATTTAATCTTTTGACTTTAAATGACGGTTGGATGTGAGTTATTACTTTTTCAACTAAAATAAGTGTGTTTAAAGTCATTTCTGTGCCTGAAATTGGTCAAAATTGAAGATTTTGAGTAAGCAAAACTCTGTAAAAATGGCAGTTTTGGTCACTGTGAGGGATTAAAAAGTGGTTATTCAACATGAGGCCCGATCCAAATGACATTTTGAATCATTTTTGGTAGAGTCCAAAAAATCAATTTTCTGATGAAAAACGATGACCCCGGACCAGTCGAACGTTGAAAAAATGGTCAATATTGATGAAATTTTAACATTTAATCTTTTGACTTTAAGTGACGGTTGGATGTGAGTTATTACTTTTTCAACTAAAATAAATGTGTTTAAAGTCATTTCTGTGCCTGAAATTGGTCAAAATTGAAGATTTTGAGTAAGCAAAACTCTGTAAAAATGGCAGTTTTGGTCACTGTGAGGGTTTGAAAAGTGGTTATTCAACATGAGGCCCGATCAAAATGACATTTTGAATCATTTTTGGTAGAGTCCAAAAAATCAATTTTCTGATGAAAAACGATGACCCCGGACCAGTCGAACGTTGAAAAAATGGTCAATATTGATGAAATGTTAACATTTAATCTTTTGACTTTAAATGACGGTTGGATGTGAGTTATTACTTTTTCAACTAAAATAAGTGTGTTTAAAGTCATTTCTGTGCCTGAAATTGGTCAAAATTGAAGATTTTGAGTAAGCAAAACTCTGTAAAAATGGCAATTTTGGTCACTGTGAGGGTTTAAAAAGTGGTTATTCAACATGAGGCCCGATCCAAATGACATTTTAAATCATTTTTGGTAGAGTCCAAAAAATCCATTTTCTGATGAAAAATGATGACCCCGGACCAGTCGAACGTTGAAAAAATGGTCAATATTGATGACATTTTAACATTTAATCTTTTGACTTTAAATGACGGTTGGATGTGAGTTATTACTTTTTCAACTAAAATAAGTGTGTTTAAAGTCATTTCTGTGCCTGAAATTGGTCAAAATTGAAGATTTTGAGTAAGCAAAACTCTGTAAAAATGGCAGTTTTGGTCACTGTGAGGGTTTAAAAAGTGGTTATTCAACATGAGGCCCGATCAAAATGACATTTTGAATAATTTTTGGTAGAGTCCAAAAAATCAATTTTCTGATGAAAAACGATGACCCCGGACCAGTCGAACGTTGAAAAAATGGTCAATATTGATGAAATTTTAACATTTAATCTTTTGACTTTAAATGACGGTTGGATGTGAGTTATTACTTTTTCAACTAAAATAAGTGTGTTTAAAGTCATTTCTGTGCCTGAAATTGGTCAAAATTGAAGATTTTGAGTAGGCAAAACTCTGTAAAAATGGCAGTTTTGGTCACTGTGAGGGTTTAAAAAGTGGTTATTCAACATGACGCCCGATCAAAATGACATTTTGAATCATTTTTGGTAGAGTCCAAAAACTCAATTTTCTGATGAAAAACGATGACCCCGGACCAGTCGAACGTTGAAAAAATCGTCAATATTGATGAAATTTTAACATTTAATCTTTTGACTTTAAATGACGGTTGGATGTGAGTTATTACTTTTTCAACTAAAATAAGTGTGTTTAAAGTCATTTCTGTGCCTGAAATTGGTCAAAATTGAAGATTTTGAGTAAGCAAAACTCTGTAAAAATGGCAGTTTTGGTCACTGTGAGGGTTTAAAAAGTGGTTATTCAACATGAGGCCCGATCAAAATGACATTTTGAATAATTTTTGGTAGAGTCCAAAAAATCAATTTTCTGATGAAAAACGATGACCCCGGACCAGTCGAACGTTGAAAAAATGGTCAATATTGATGAAATGTTAACATTTAATCTTTTGACTTTAAATGACGGTTGGATGTGAGTTATTACTTTTTCAACTAAAATAAGTGTGTTTAAAGTCATTTCTGTGCCTGAAATTGGTCAAAATTGAAGATTTTGAGTAAGCAAAACTCTGTAAAAATGGCAGTTTTGGTCACTGTGAGGGTTTAAAAAGTGGTTATTCAACATGAGGCCCGATCCAAATAACATTTTGAATCATTTTTGGTAGAGTCCAAAAAATCCATTTTCTGATGAAAAACGATGACCCCGGACCAGTCGAACGTTGAAAAAAATGGTCAATATTGATGAAATTTTAACATTTAATCTTTTGACTTTAAATGACGGTTGGATGTGAGTTATTACTTTTTCAACTAAAATAAGTGTGTTTAAAGTCATTTCTGTGCCTGAAATTGGTCAAAATTGAAGATTTTGAGTAAGCAAAACTCTGTAAAAATGGCAGTTTTGGTCACTGTGAGGGTTTAAAAAGTGGTTATTCAACATGACGCCCGATCAAAATGACATTTTGAATCATTTTTGGTAGAGTCCAAAAAATCAATTTTCTGATGAAAAACGATGACCCCGGACCAGTCGAACGTTGAAAAAATGGTCAATATTGATGAAATTTCAACATTTAATCTTTTGACTTTAAATGACGGTTGGATGTGAGTTATTACTTTTTCAACTAAAATAAGTGTGTTTAAAGTCATTTCTGTGCCTGAAATTGGTCAAAATTGAAGATTTTGAGTAAGCAAAACTCTGTAAAAATGGCAATTTTGGTCACTGTGAGGGTTTAAAAAGTGGTTATTCAACATGAGGCCCGATCCAAATGACATTTTGAATCATTTTTGGTAGAGTCCAAAAAATCAATTTTCTGATGAAAAACGATGACCCCGGACCAGTCGAACGTTGAAAAAATGGTAAATATTGATGAAATTTTAACATTTAATCTTTTGACTTTAAATGACGGTTGGATGTGAGTTATTACTTTTTCAACTAAAATAAGTGTGTTTAAAGTCATTTCTGTGCCTGAAATTGGTCAAAATTGAAGATTTTGAGTAAGCAAAACTCTGTAAAAATGGCAATTTTGGTCACTGTGAGGGTTTAAAAAGTGGTTATTCAACATGAGGCCCGATCCAAATGACATTTTGAATCATTTTTGGTAGAGTCCAAAAAATCCATTTTCTGATGAAAAACGATGACCCCGGACCAGTCGAACGTTGAAAAAATGGTCAATATTGATGAAATTTTAACATTTAATCTTTTGACTTTAAATGATGGTTGGATGTGAGTTATTACTTTTTCAACTAAAATAAGTGTGTTTAAAGTCATTTCTGTGCCTGAAATTGGTCAAAATTGAAGATTTTGAGTAAGCAAAACTCTGTAAAAATGGCAATTTTGGTCACTGTGAGGGTTTAAAAAGTGGTTATTCAACATGAGGCCCGATCCAAATGACATTTTAAATCATTTTTGGTAGAGTCCAAAAAATCCATTTTCTGATGAAAAATGATGACCCCGGACCAGTCGAACGTTGAAAAAATGGTCAATATTGATGACATTTTAACATTTAATCTTTTGACTTTAAATGACGGTTGGATGTGAGTTATTACTTTTTCAACTAAAATAAGTGTGTTTAAAGTCATTTCTGTGCCTGAAATTGGTCAAAATTGAAGATTTTGAGTAAGCAAAACTCTGTAAAAATGGCAGTTTTGGTCACTGTGAGGGTTTAAAAAGTGGTTATTCAACATGAGGCCCGATCCAAATGACATTTTGAATCATTTTTGGTAGAGTCCAAAAAATCAATTTTCTGATGAAAAACGATGACCCCGGACCAGTCGAACGTTGAAAAAATGGTCAATATTGATGAAATTTTAACATTTAATCTTTTGACTTTAAATGACGGTTGGATGTGAGTTATTACTTTTTCAACTAAAATAAGTGTGTTTAAAGTCATTTCTGTGCCTGAAATTGGTCAAAATTGAAGATTTTGAGTAAGCAAAACTCTGTAAAAATGGCAATTTTGGTCACTGTGAGGGTTTAAAAAGTGGTTATTCAACATGAGGCCCGATCCAAATGACATTTTGAATCATTTTTGGTAGAGTCCAAAAAATCAATTTTCTGATGAAAAACGATGACCCCGGACCAGTCGAACGTTGAAAAAATGGTCAATATTGATGAAATTTTAACATTTAATCTTTTGACTTTAAATGACGGTTGGATGTGAGTTATTACTTTTTCAACTAAAATAAGTGTGTTTAAAGTCATTTCTGTGCCTGAAATTGGTCAAAATTGAAGATTTTGAGTAAGCAAAACTCTGTAAAAATGGCAGTTTTGGTCACTGTGAGGGATTAAAAAGTGGTTATTCAACATGAGGCCCGATCCAAATGACATTTTGAATCATTTTTGGTAGAGTCCAAAAAATCAATTTTCTGATGAAAAACGATGACCCCGGACCAGTCGAACGTTGAAAAAATGGTCAATATTGATGAAATTTTAACATTTAATCTTTTGACTTTAAGTGACGGTTGGATGTGAGTTATTACTTTTTCAACTAAAATAAATGTGTTTAAAGTCATTTCTGTGCCTGAAATTGGTCAAAATTGAAGATTTTGAGTAAGCAAAACTCTGTAAAAATGGCAGTTTTGGTCACTGTGAGGGTTTGAAAAGTGGTTATTCAACATGAGGCCCGATCAAAATGACATTTTGAATCATTTTTGGTAGAGTCCAAAAAATCAATTTTCTGATGAAAAACGATGACCCCGGACCAGTCGAACGTTGAAAAAATGGTCAATATTGATGAAATGTTAACATTTAATCTTTTGACTTTAAATGACGGTTGGATGTGAGTTATTACTTTTTCAACTAAAATAAGTGTGTTTAAAGTCATTTCTGTGCCTGAAATTGGTCAAAATTGAAGATTTTGAGTAAGCAAAACTCTGTAAAAATTGCAGTTTTGGTCACTGTGAGGGTTTAAAAAGTGGTTATTCAACATGAGGCCCGATCAAAATGACATTTTGAATAATTTTTGGTAGAGTCCAAAAAATCAATTTTCTGATGAAAAACGATGACCCCGGACCAGTCGAACGTTGAAAAAATGGTCAATATTGATGAAATGTTAACATTTAATCTTTTGACTTTAAATGACGGTTGGATGTGAGTTATTACTTTTTCAACTAAAATAAGTGTGTTTAAAGTCATTTCTGTGCCTGAAATTGGTCAAAATTGAAGATTTTGAGTAAGCAAAACTCTGTAAAAATGGCAGTTTTGGTCACTGTGAGGGTTTAAAAAGTGGTTATTCAACATGAGGCCCGATCCAAATAACATTTTGAATCATTTTTGGTAGAGTCCAAAAAATCCATTTTCTGATGAAAAACGATGACCCCGGACCAGTCGAACGTTGAAAAAAATGGTCAATATTGATGAAATTTTAACATTTAATCTTTTGACTTTAAATGACGGTTGGATGTGAGTTATTACTTTTTCAACTAAAATAAGTGTGTTTAAAGTCATTTCTGTGCCTGAAATTGGTCAAAATTGAAGATTTGAGTAAGCAAAACTCTGTAAAAATGGCAGTTTTGGTCACTGTGAGGGTTTAAAAAGTGGTTATTCAACATGACGCCCGATCAAAATGACATTTTGAATCATTTTTGGTAGAGTCCAAAAAATCAATTTTCTGATGAAAAACGATGACCCCGGACCAGTCGAACGTTGAAAAAATGGTCAATATTGATGAAATTTCAACATTTAATCTTTTGACTTTAAATGACGGTTGGATGTGAGTTATTACTTTTTCAACTAAAATAAGTGTGTTTAAAGTCATTTCTGTGCCTGAAATTGGTCAAAATTGAAGATTTTGAGTAAGCAAAACTCTGTAAAAATGGCAATTTTGGTCACTGTGAGGGTTTAAAAAGTGGTTATTCAACATGAGGCCCGATCCAAATGACATTTTGAATCATTTTTGGTAGAGTCCAAAAAATCAATTTTCTGATGAAAAACGATGACCCCGGACCAGTCGAACGTTGAAAAAATGGTCAATATTGATGAAATTTTAACATTTAATCTTTTGACTTTAAATGACGGTTGGATGTGAGTTATTACTTTTTCAACTAAAATAAGTGTGTTTAAAATCATTTCTGTGCCTGAAATTGGTCAAAATTGAAGATTTTGAGTAAGCAAAACTCTGTAAAAATGGCAATTTTGGTCACTGTGAGGGTTTAAAAAGTGGTTATTCAACATGAGGCCCGATCCAAATGACATTTTGAATCATTTTTGGTAGAGTCCAAAAAATCCATTTTCTGATGAAAAACGATGACCCCGGACCAGTCGAACGTTGAAAAAATGGTCAATATTGATGAAATTTTAACATTTAATCTTTTGACTTTAAATGATGGTTGGATGTGAGTTATTACTTTTTCAACTAAAATAAGTGTGTTTAAAGTCATTTCTGTGCCTGAAATTGGTCAAAATTGAAGATTTTGAGTAAGCAAAACTCTGTAAAAATGGCAATTTTGGTCACTGTGAGGGTTTAAAAAGTGGTTATTCAACATGAGGCCCGATCCAAATGACATTTTAAATCATTTTTGGTAGAGTCCAAAAAATCCATTTTCTGATGAAAAATGATGACCCCGGACCAGTCGAACGTTGAAAAAATGGTCAATATTGATGACATTTTAACATTTAATCTTTTGACTTTAAATGACGGTTGGATGTGAGTTATTACTTTTTCAACTAAAATAAGTGTGTTTAAAGTCATTTCTGTGCCTGAAATTGGTCAAAATTGAAGATTTTGAGTAAGCAAAACTCTGTAAAAATGGCAGTTTTGGTCACTGTGAGGGTTTAAAAAGTGGTTATTCAACATGAGGCCCGATCCAAATGACATTTTGAATCATTTTTGGTAGAGTCCAAAAAATCAATTTTCTGATGAAAAACGATGACCCCGGACCAGTCGAACGTTGAAAAAATGGTCAATATTGATGAAATTTTAACATTTAATCTTTTGACTTTAAATGACGGTTGGATGTGAGTTATTACTTTTTCAACTAAAATAAGTGTGTTTAAAGTCATTTCTGTGCCTGAAATTGGTCAAAATTGAAGATTTTGAGTAAGCAAAACTCTGTAAAAATGGCAATTTTGGTCACTGTGAGGGTTTAAAAAGTGGTTATTCAACATGAGGCCCGATCCAAATGACATTTTGAATCATTTTTGGTAGAGTCCAAAAAATCAATTTTCTGATGAAAAACGATGACCCCGGACCAGTCGAACGTTGAAAAAATGGTCAATATTGATGAAATTTTAACATTTAATCTTTTGACTTTAAATGACGGTTGGATGTGAGTTATTACTTTTTCAACTAAAATAAGTGTGTTTAAAGTCATTTCTGTGCCTGAAATTGGTCAAAATTGAAGATTTTGAGTAAGCAAAACTCTGTAAAAATGGCAGTTTTGGTCACTGTGAGGGATTAAAAAGTGGTTATTCAACATGAGGCCCGATCCAAATGACATTTTGAATCATTTTTGGTAGAGTCCAAAAAATCAATTTTCTGATGAAAAACGATGACCCCGGACCAGTCGAACGTTGAAAAAATGGTCAATATTGATGACATTTTAACATTTAATCTTTTGACTTTAAGTGACGGTTGGATGTGAGTTATTACTTTTTCAACTAAAATAAATGTGTTTAAAGTCATTTCTGTGCCTGAAATTGGTCAAAATTGAAGATTTTGAGTAAGCAAAACTCTGTAAAAATGGCAGTTTTGGTCACTGTGAGGGTTTGAAAAGTGGTTATTCAACATGAGGCCCGATCAAAATGACATTTTGAATCATTTTTGGTAGAGTCCAAAAAATCAATTTTCTGATGAAAAACGATGACCCCGGACCAGTCGAACGTTGAAAAAATGGTCAATATTGATGAAATGTTAACATTTAATCTTTTGACTTTAAATGACGGTTGGATGTGAGTTATTACTTTTTCAACTAAAATAAGTGTGTTTAAAGTCATTTCTGTGCCTGAAATTGGTCAAAATTGAAGATTTTGAGTAAGCAAAACTCTGTAAAAATGGCAATTTTGGTCACTGTGAGGGTTTAAAAAGTGGTTATTCAACATGAGGCCCGATCCAAATGACATTTTAAATCATTTTTGGTAGAGTCCAAAAAATCCATTTTCTGATGAAAAATGATGACCCCGGACCAGTCGAACGTTGAAAAAATGGTCAATATTGATGACATTTTAACATTTAATCTTTTGACTTTAAATGACGGTTGGATGTGAGTTATTACTTTTTCAACTAAAATAAGTGTGTTTAAAGTCATTTCTGTGCCTGAAATTGGTCAAAATTGAAGATTTTGAGTAAGCAAAACTCTGTAAAAATGGCAGTTTTGGTCACTGTGAGGGTTTAAAAAGTGGTTATTCAACATGAGGCCCGATCAAAATGACATTTTGAATAATTTTTGGTAGAGTCCAAAAAATCAATTTTCTGATGAAAAACGATGACCCCGGACCAGTCGAACGTTGAAAAAATGGTCAATATTGATGAAATTTTAACATTTAATCTTTTGACTTTAAATGACGGTTGGATGTGAGTTATTACTTTTTCAACTAAAATAAGTGTGTTTAAAGTCATTTCTGTGCCTGAAATTGGTCAAAATTGAAGATTTTGAGTAGGCAAAACTCTGTAAAAATGGCAGTTTTGGTCACTGTGAGGGTTTAAAAAGTGGTTATTCAACATGACGCCCGATCAAAATGACATTTTGAATCATTTTTGGTAGAGTCCAAAAACTCAATTTTCTGATGAAAAACGATGACCCCGGACCAGTCGAACGTTGAAAAAATCGTCAATATTGATGAAATTTTAACATTTAATCTTTTGACTTTAAATGACGGTTGGATGTGAGTTATTACTTTTTCAACTAAAATAAGTGTGTTTAAAGTCATTTCTGTGCCTGAAATTGGTCAAAATTGAAGATTTTGAGTAAGCAAAACTCTGTAAAAATGGCAATTTTGGTCACTGTGAGGGTTTAAAAAGTGGTTATTCAACATGAGGCCCGATCCAAATGACATTTTGAATCATTTTTGGTAGAGTCCAAAAAATCAATTTTCTGATGAAAAACGATGACCCCGGACCAGTCGAACGTTGAAAAAATGGTCAATATTGATGAAATTTTAACATTTAATCTTTTGACTTTAAATGACGGTTGGATGTGAGTTATTACTTTTTCAACTAAAATAAGTGTGTTTAAAGTCATTTCTGTGCCTGAAATTGGTCAAAATTGAAGATTTTGAGTAAGCAAAACTCTGTAAAAATGGCAATTTTGGTCACTGTGAGGGTTTAAAAAGTGGTTATTCAACATGAGGCCCGATCCAAATGACATTTTGAATCATTTTTGGTAGAGTCCAAAAAATCCATTTTCTGATGAAAAACGATGACCCCGGACCAGTCGAACGTTGAAAAAATGGTCAATATTGATGAAATTTTAACATTTAATCTTTTGACTTTAAATGATGGTTGGATGTGAGTTATTACTTTTTCAACTAAAATAAGTGTGTTTAAAGTCATTTCTGTGCCTGAAATTGGTCAAAATTGAAGATTTTGAGTAAGCAAAACTCTGTAAAAATGGCAGTTTTGGTCACTGTGAGGGTTTAAAAAGTGGTCATTCAACATGAGGCCCTATCAAAATGACATTTTGAATCATTTTTGGTAGAGTCCAAAAAATCAATTTTCTGATGAAAAACGATGACCCCGGACCAGTCGACCGTTGAAAAAATGGTCAATATTGATGAAGTTTTAACATTTAATCTTTTGACTTTAAATGACGGTTGGATGTGAGTTATTACTTTTTCAACTAAAATAAGTGTGTTTAAAGTCATTTCTGTGCCTGAAATTGGTCAAAATTGAAGATTTTGAGTAAGCAAAACTCTGTAAAAATGGCAGTTTTGGTCACTGTGAGGGTTTAAAAAGTGGTTATTCAACATGAGGCCCGATCAAAATGACATTTTGAATCATTTTTGGTAGAGTCCAAAAAAATCAATTTTCTGATGAAAAACGATGACCCCGGACCAGTCGAACGTTGAAAAAATGGTCAATATTGATGAAATTTTAACATTTAATCTTTTGACTTTAAATGACGGTTGGATGTGAGTTATTACTTTTTCAACTAAAATAAGTGTGTTTAAAGTCATTTCTGTGCCTGAAATTGGTCAAAATTGAAGATTTTGAGTAAGCAAAACTCTGTAAAAATGGCAGTTTTGGTCACTGTGAGGGATTAAAAAGTGGTTATTCAACATGAGGCCCGATCCAAATGACATTTTGAATCATTTTTGGTAGAGTCCAAAAAATCAATTTTCTGATGAAAAACGATGACCCCGGACCAGTCGAACGTTGAAAAAATGGTCAATATTGATGAAATTTTAACATTTAATCTTTTGACTTTAAGTGACGGTTGGATGTGAGTTATTACTTTTTCAACTAAAATAAATGTGTTTAAAGTCATTTCTGTGCCTGAAATTGGTCAAAATTGAAGATTTTGAGTAAGCAAAACTCTGTAAAAATGGCAGTTTTGGTCACTGTGAGGGTTTAAAAAGTTGTTATTCAACATGAGGCCCGATCCAAATGACATTTTGAATCATTTTTGGTAGAGTCCAAAAAATCCATTTTCTGATGAAAAACGATGACCCCGGACCAGTCGAACGTTGAAAAAATGGTCAATATTGATGAAATTTTAACATTTAATCTTTTGACTTTAAATGACGGTTGGATGTGAGTTATTACTTTTTCAACTAAAATAAGTGTGTTTAAAGTCATTTCTGTGCCTGAAATTGGTCAAAATTGAAGATTTTGAGTAAGCAAAACTCTGTAAAAATGGCAGTTTTGGTCACTGTGAGGGTTTAAAAAGTGGTTATTCAACATGAGGCCCGATCAAAATGACATTTTGAATCATTTTTGGTAGAGTCCAAAAAATCAATTTTCTTATGAAAAACGATGACCCCGGACCAGTCGAACGTTGAAAAAATGGTCAATATTGATGAAATTTTAACATTTAGTCTTTTGACTTTAAATGACGGTTGGATGTGAGTTATTACTTTTTCAACTAAAATAAGTGTGTTTAAAGTCATTTCTGTGCCTGAAATTGGTCAAAATTGAAGATTTTGAGTAAGCAAAACTCTGTAAAAATGGCAGTTTTGGTCACTGTGAGGGTTTGAAAAGTGGTTATTCAACATGAGGCCCGATCAAAATGACATTTTGAATCATTTTTGGTAGAGTCCAAAAAATCAATTTTCTGATGAAAAACGATGACCCCGGACCAGTCGAACGTTGAAAAAATGGTCAATATTGATGAAATGTTAACATTTAATCTTTTGACTTTAAATGACGGTTGGATGTGAGTTATTACTTTTTCAACTAAAATAAGTGTGTTTAAAGTCATTTCTGTGCCTGAAATTGGTCAAAATTGAAGATTTTGAGTAAGCAAAACTCTGTAAAAATGGCAATTTTGGTCACTGTGAGGGTTTAAAAAGTGGTTATTCAACATGAGGCCCGATCCAAATGACATTTTAAATCATTTTTGGTAGAGTCCAAAAAATCCATTTTCTGATGAAAAATGATGACCCCGGACCAGTCGAACGTTGAAAAAATGGTCAATATTGATGACATTTTAACATTTAATCTTTTGACTTTAAATGACGGTTGGATGTGAGTTATTACTTTTTCAACTAAAATAAGTGTGTTTAAAGTCATTTCTGTGCCTGAAATTGGTCAAAATTGAAGATTTTGAGTAAGCAAAACTCTGTAAAAATGGCAGTTTTGGTCACTGTGAGGGTTTAAAAAGTGGTTATTCAACATGAGGCCCGATCAAAATGACATTTTGAATAATTTTTGGTAGAGTCCAAAAAATCAATTTTCTGATGAAAAACGATGACCCCGGACCAGTCGAACGTTGAAAAAATGGTCAATATTGATGAAATGTTAACATTTAATCTTTTGACTTTAAATGACGGTTGGATGTGAGTTATTACTTTTTCAACTAAAATAAGTGTGTTTAAAGTCATTTCTGTGCCTGAAATTGGTCAAAATTGAAGATTTTGAGTAAGCAAAACTCTGTAAAAATGGCAGTTTTGGTCACTGTGAGGGTTTAAAAAGTGGTTATTCAACATGAGGCCCGATCCAAATAACATTTTGAATCATTTTTGGTAGAGTCCAAAAAATCCATTTTCTGATGAAAAACGATGACCCCGGACCAGTCGAACGTTGAAAAAATGGTCAATATTGATGAAATTTTAACATTTAATCTTTTGACTTTAAATGACGGTTGGATGTGAGTTATTACTTTTTCAACTAAAATAAGTGTGTTTAAAGTCATTTCTGTGCCTGAAATTGGTCAAAATTGAAGATTTTGAGTAAGCAAAACTCTGTAAAAATGGCAGTTTTGGTCACTGTGAGGGTTTAAAAAGTGGTTATTCAACATGACGCCCGATCAAAATGACATTTTGAATCATTTTTGGTAGAGTCCAAAAAATCAATTTTCTGATGAAAAACGATGACCCCGGACCAGTCGAACGTTGAAAAAATGGTCAATATTGATGAAATTTCAACATTTAATCTTTTGACTTTAAATGACGGTTGGATGTGAGTTATTACTTTTTCAACTAAAATAAGTGTGTTTAAAGTCATTTCTGTGCCTGAAATTGGTCAAAATTGAAGATTTTGAGTAAGCAAAACTCTGTAAAAATGGCAATTTTGGTCACTGTGAGGGTTTAAAAAGTGGTTATTCAACATGAGGCCCGATCCAAATGACATTTTGAATCATTTTTGGTAGAGTCCAAAAAATCAATTTTCTGATGAAAAACGATGACCCCGGACCAGTCGAACGTTGAAAAAATGGTCAATATTGATGAAATTTTAACATTTAATCTTTTGACTTTAAATGACGGTTGGATGTGAGTTATTACTTTTTCAACTAAAATAAGTGTGTTTAAAGTCATTTCTGTGCCTGAAATTGGTCAAAATTGAAGATTTTGAGTAAGCAAAACTCTGTAAAAATGGCAATTTTGGTCACTGTGAGGGTTTAAAAAGTGGTTATTCAACATGAGGCCCGATCCAAATGACATTTTGAATCATTTTTGGTAGAGTCCAAAAAATCCATTTTCTGATGAAAAACGATGACCCCGGACCAGTCGAACGTTGAAAAAATGGTCAATATTGATGAAATTTTAACATTTAATCTTTTGACTTTAAATGATGGTTGGATGTGAGTTATTACTTTTTCAACTAAAATAAGTGTGTTTAAAGTCATTTCTGTGCCTGAAATTGGTCAAAATTGAAGATTTTGAGTAAGCAAAACTCTGTAAAAATGGCAATTTTGGTCACTGTGAGGGTTTAAAAAGTGGTTATTCAACATGAGGCCCGATCCAAATGACATTTTAAATCATTTTTGGTAGAGTCCAAAAAATCCATTTTCTGATGAAAAATGATGACCCCGGACCAGTCGAACGTTGAAAAAATGGTCAATATTGATGACATTTTAACATTTAATCTTTTGACTTTAAATGACGGTTGGATGTGAGTTATTACTTTTTCAACTAAAATAAGTGTGTTTAAAGTCATTTCTGTGCCTGAAATTGGTCAAAATTGAAGATTTTGAGTAAGCAAAACTCTGTAAAAATGGCAGTTTTGGTCACTGTGAGGGTTTAAAAAGTGGTTATTCAACATGAGGCCCGATCCAAATGACATTTTGAATCATTTTTGGTAGAGTCCAAAAAATCAATTTTCTGATGAAAAACGATGACCCCGGACCAGTCGAACGTTGAAAAAATGGTCAATATTGATGAAATTTTAACATTTAATCTTTTGACTTTAAATGACGGTTGGATGTGAGTTATTACTTTTTCAACTAAAATAAGTGTGTTTAAAGTCATTTCTGTGCCTGAAATTGGTCAAAATTGAAGATTTTGAGTAAGCAAAACTCTGTAAAAATGGCAATTTTGGTCACTGTGAGGGTTTAAAAAGTGGTTATTCAACATGAGGCCCGATCCAAATGACATTTTGAATCATTTTTGGTAGAGTCCAAAAAATCCATTTTCTGATGAAAAACGATGACCCCGGACCAGTCGAACGTTGAAAAAATGGTCAATATTGATGAAATTTTAACATTTAATCTTTTGACTTTAAATGATGGTTGGATGTGAGTTATTACTTTTTCAACTAAAATAAGTGTGTTTAAAGTCATTTCTGTGCCTGAAATTGGTCAAAATTGAAGATTTTGAGTAAGCAAAACTCTGTAAAAATGGCAATTTTGGTCACTGTGAGGGTTTAAAAAGTGGTTATTCAACATGAGGCCCGATCCAAATGACATTTTAAATCATTTTTGGTAGAGTCCAAAAAATCCATTTTCTGATGAAAAATGATGACCCCGGACCAGTCGAACGTTGAAAAAATGGTCAATATTGATGACATTTTAACATTTAATCTTTTGACTTTAAATGACGGTTGGATGTGAGTTATTACTTTTTCAACTAAAATAAGTGTGTTTAAAGTCATTTCTGTGCCTGAAATTGGTCAAAATTGAAGATTTTGAGTAAGCAAAACTCTGTAAAAATGGCAGTTTTGGTCACTGTGAGGGTTTAAAAAGTGGTTATTCAACATGAGGCCCGATCAAAATGACATTTTGAATCATTTTTGGTAGAGTCCAAAAAATCAATTTTCTGATGAAAAACGATGACCCCGGACCAGTCGAACGTTGAAAAAATGGTCAATATTGATGAAATTTTAACATTTAATCTTTTGACTTTAAATGACGGTTGGATGTGAGTTATTACTTTTTCAACTAAAATAAGTGTGTTTAAAGTCATTTCTGTGCCTGAAATTGGTCAAAATTGAAGATTTTGAGTAAGCAAAACTCTGTAAAAATGGCAATTTTGGTCACTGTGAGGGTTTAAAAAGTGGTTATTCAACATGAGGCCCGATCCAAATGACATTTTGAATCATTTTTGGTAGAGTCCAAAAAATCAATTTTCTGATGAAAAACGATGACCCCGGACCAGTCGAACGTTGAAAAAATGGTCAATATTGATGAAATTTTAACATTTAATCTTTTGACTTTAAATGACGGTTGGATGTGAGTTATTACTTTTTCAACTAAAATAAGTGTGTTTAAAGTCATTTCTGTGCCTGAAATTGGTCAAAATTGAAGATTTTGAGTAAGCAAAACTCTGTAAAAATGGCAGTTTTGGTCACTGTGAGGGTTTAAAAAGTGGTTATTCAACATGAGGCCCGATCCAAATGACATTTTGAATCATTTTTGGTAGAGTCCAAAAAATCCATTTTCTGATGAAAAACGATGACCCCGGACCAGTCGAACGTTGAAAAAATGGTCAATATTGATGAAATTTTAACATTTAATCTTTTGACTTTAAATGACGGTTGGATGTGAGTTATTACTTTTTCAACTAAAATAAGTGTGTTTAAAGTCATTTCTGTGCCTGAAATTGGTCAAAATTGAAGATTTTGAGTAAGCAAAACTCTGTAAAAATGGCAGTTTTGGTCACTGTGAGGGTTTAAAAAGTGGTTATTCAACATGAGGCCCGATCAAAATGACATTTTGAATCATTTTTGGTAGAGTCCAAAAAATCAATTTTCTGATGAAAAACGATGACCCCGGACCAGTCGAACGTTGAAAAAATGGTCAATATTGATGAAATTTTAACATTTAATCTTTTGACTTTAAATGACGGTTGGATGTGAGTTATTACTTTTTCAACTAAAATAAGTGTGTTTAAAGTCATTTCTGTGCCTGAAATTGGTCAAAATTGAAGATTTTGAGTAAGCAAAACTCTGTAAAAATGGCAATTTTGGTCACTGTGAGGGTTTAAAAAGTGGTTATTCAACATGAGGCCCGATCCAAATGACATTTTGAATCATTTTTGGTAGAGTCCAAAAAATCAATTTTCTGATGAAAAACGATGACCCCGGACCAGTCGAACGTTGAAAAAATGGTCAATATTGATGAAATTTTAACATTTAATCTTTTGACTTTAAATGACGGTTGGATGTGAGTTATTACTTTTTCAACTAAAATAAGTGTGTTTAAAGTCATTTCTGTGCCTGAAATTGGTCAAAATTGAAGATTTTGAGTAAGCAAAACTCTGTAAAAATGGCAGTTTTGGTCACTGTGAGGGTTTAAAAAGTGGTTATTCAACATGAGGCCCGATCCAAATGACATTTTGAATCATTTTTGGTAGAGTCCAAAAAATCCATTTTCTGATGAAAAACGATGACCCCGGACCAGTCGAACGTTGAAAAAATGGTCAATATTGATGAAATTTTAACATTTAATCTTTTGACTTTAAATGACGGTTGGATGTGAGTTATTACTTTTTCAACTAAAATAAGTGTGTTTAAAGTCATTTCTGTGCCTGAAATTGGTCAAAATTGAAGATTTTGAGTAAGCAAAACTCTGTAAAAATGGCAGTTTTGGTCACTGTGAGGGTTTAAAAAGTGGTTATTCAACATGAGGCCCGATCAAAATGACATTTTGAATCATTTTTGGTAGAGTCCAAAAAATCAATTTTCTGATGAAAAACGATGACCCCGGACCAGTCGACCGTTGAAAAAATGGTCAATATTGATGAAATTTTAACATTTAATCTTTTGACTTTAAATGACGGTTGGATGTGAGTTATTACTTTTTCAACTAAAATAAGTGTGTTTAAAGTCATTTCTGTGCCTGAAATTGGTCAAAATTGAAGATTTTGAGTAAGCAAAACTCTGTAAAAATGGCAGTTTTGGTCACTGTGAGGGTTTAAAAAGTGGTTATTCAACATGAGGCCCGATCAAAATGACATTTTGAATCATTTTTGGTAGAGTCCAAAAAAATCAATTTTCTGATGAAAAACGATGACCCCGGACCAGTCGAACGTTGAAAAAATGGTCAATATTGATGAAATTTTAACATTTAATCTTTTGACTTTAAATGACGGTTGGATGTGAGTTATTACTTTTTCAACTAAAATAAGTGTGTTTAAAGTCATTTCTGTGCCTGAAATTGGTCAAAATTGAAGATTTTGAGTAAGCAAAACTCTGTAAAAATGGCAGTTTTGGTCACTGTGAGGGATTAAAAAGTGGTTATTCAACATGAGGCCCGATCCAAATGACATTTTGAATCATTTTTGGTAGAGTCCAAAAAATCAATTTTCTGATGAAAAACGATGACCCCGGACCAGTCGAACGTTGAAAAAATGGTCAATATTGATGAAATTTTAACATTTAATCTTTTGACTTTAAGTGACGGTTGGATGTGAGTTATTACTTTTTCAACTAAAATAAATGTGTTTAAAGTCATTTCTGTGCCTGAAATTGGTCAAAATTGAAGATTTTGAGTAAGCAAAACTCTGTAAAAATGGCAGTTTTGGTCACTGTGAGGGTTTAAAAAGTGGTTATTCAACATGAGGCCCGATCCAAATGACATTTTGAATCATTTTTGGTAGAGTCCAAAAAATCCATTTTCTGATGAAAAACGATGACCCCGGACCAGTCGAACGTTGAAAAAATGGTCAATATTGATGAAATTTTAACATTTAATCTTTTGACTTTAAATGACGGTTGGATGTGAGTTATTACTTTTTCAACTAAAATAAGTGTGTTTAAAGTCATTTCTGTGCCTGAAATTGGTCAAAATTGAAGATTTTGAGTAAGCAAAACTCTGTAAAAATGGCAGTTTTGGTCGCTGTGAGGGTTTAAAAAGTGGTTATTCAACATGAGGCCCGATCAAAATGACATTTTGAATCATTTTTGGTAGAGTCCAAAAAATCAATTTTCTTATGAAAAACGATGACCCCGGACCAGTCGAACGTTGAAAAAATGGTCAATATTGATGAAATTTTAACATTTAGTCTTTTGACTTTAAATGACGGTTGGATGTGAGTTATTACTTTTTCAACTAAAATAAGTGTGTTTAAAGTCATTTCTGTGCCTGAAATTGGTCAAAATTGAAGATTTTGAGTAAGCAAAACTCTGTAAAAATGGCAGTTTTGGTCACTGTGAGAGTTTGAAAAGTGGTTATTCAACATGAGGCCCGATCAAAATGACATTTTGAATCATTTTTGGTAGAGTCCAAAAAATCAATTTTCTGATGAAAAACGATGACCCCGGACCAGTCGAACGTTGAAAAAATGGTCAATATTGATGAAATGTTAACATTTAATCTTTTGACTTTAAATGACGGTTGGATGTGAGTTATTACTTTTTCAACTAAAATAAGTGTGTTTAAAGTCATTTCTGTGCCTGAAATTGGTCAAAATTGAAGATTTTGAGTAAGCAAAACTCTGTAAAAATGGCAATTTTGGTCACTGTGAGGGTTTAAAAAGTGGTTATTCAACATGAGGCCCGATCCAAATGACATTTTGAATCATTTTTGGTAGAGTCCAAAAAATCAATTTTCTGATGAAAAACGATGACCCCGGACCAGTCGAACGTTGAAAAAATGGTCAATATTGATGAAATTTTAACATTTAATCTTTTGACTTTAAATGACGGTTGGATGTGAGTTATTACTTTTTCAACTAAAATAAGTGTGTTTAAAGTCATTTCTGTGCCTGAAATTGGTCAAAATTGAAGATTTTGAGTAAGCAAAACTCTGTAAAAATGGCAGTTTTGGTCACTGTGAGGGTTTAAAAAGTGGTTATTCAACATGAGGCCCGATCAAAATGACATTTTGAATCATTTTTGGTAGAGTCCAAAAAATCTATTTTCTGATGAAAAACGATGACCCCGGACCAGTCGAACGTTGAAAAATGGTCAATATTGATGAAATTTTAACATTTAATCTTTTGACTTTAAATGACGGTTGGATGTGAGTTATTACTTTTTCAACTAAAATAAGTGTGTTTAAAGTCATTTCTGTGCCTGAAATTGGTCAAAATTGAAGATTTTGAGTAAGCAAAACTCTGTAAAAATGGCAATTTTGGTCACTGTGAGGGTTTAAAAAGTGGTTATTCAACATGAGGCCCGATCCAAATGACATTTTGAATCATTTTTGGTAGAGTCCAAAAAATCAATTTTCTGATGAAAAACGATGACCCCGGACCAGTCGAACGTTGAAAAAATGGTCAATATTGATGAAATTTTAACATTTAATCTTTTGACTTTAAATGATGGTTGGATGTGAGTTATTACTTTTTCAACTAAAATAAGTGTGTTTAAAGTCATTTCTGTGCCTGAAATTGGTCAAAATTGAAGATTTTGAGTAAGCAAAACTCTGTAAAAATGGCAGTTTTGGTCACTGTGAGGGTTTAAAAAGTGGTTATTCAACATGAGGCCCGATCCAAATAACATTTTGAATCATTTTTGGTAGAGTCCAAAAAATCCATTTTCTGATGAAAAACGATGACCCCGGACCAGTCGAACGTTGAAAAAATGGTCAATATTGATGAAATTTTAACATTTAATCTTTTGACTTTAAATGACGGTTGGATGTGAGTTATTACTTTTTCAACTAAAATAAGTGTGTTTAAAGTCATTTCTGTGCCTGAAATTGGTCAAAATTGAAGATTTTGAGTAAGCAAAACTCTGTAAAAATGGCAGTTTTGGTCACTGTGAGGGTTTAAAAAGTGGTTATTCAACATGACGCCCGATCAAAATGAAATTTTGAATCATTTTTGGTAGAGTCCAAAAAATCAATTTTCTGATGAAAAACGATGACCCCGGACCAGTCGAACGTTGAAAAAATGGTCAATATTGATGAAATTTTAACATTTAATCTTTTGACTTTAAATGACGGTTGGATGTGAGTTATTACTTTTTCAACTAAAATAAGTGTGTTTAAAGTCATTTCTGTGCCTGAAATTGGTCAAAATTGAAGATTTTGAGTAAGCAAAACTCTGTAAAAATGGCAGTTTTGGTCACTGTGAGGGTTTAAAAAGTGGTTATTCAACATGAGGCCCGATCCAAATGACATTTTGAATCATTTTTGGTAGAGTCCAAAAAATCCATTTTCTGATGAAAAACGATGACCCCGGACCAGTCGAACGTTGAAAAAATGGTCAATATTGATGAAATTTTAACATTTAATCTTTTGACTTTAAATGACGGTTGGATGTGAGTTATTACTTTTTCAACTAAAATAAGTGTGTTTAAAGTCATTTCTGTGCCTGAAATTGGTCAAAATTGAAGATTTTGAGTAAGCAAAACTCTGTAAAAATGGCAGTTTTGGTCACTGTGAGGGTTTAAAAAGTGGTTATTCAACATGAGGCCCGATCAAAATGACATTTTGAATCATTTTTGGTAGAGTCCAAAAAATCAATTTTCTGATGAAAAACGATGACCCCGGACCAGTCGAACGTTGAAAAAATGGTCAATATTGATGAAATTTTAACATTTAATCTTTTGACTTTAAATGACGGTTGGATGTGAGTTATTACTTTTTCAACTAAAATAAGTGTGTTTAAAGTCATTTCTGTGCCTGAAATTGGTCAAAATTGAAGATTTTGAGTAAGCAAAACTCTGTAAAAATGGCAGTTTTGGTCACTGTGAGAGTTTGAAAAGTGGTTATTCAACATGAGGCCCGATCAAAATGACATTTTGAATCATTTTTGGTAGAGTCCAAAAAATCAATTTTCTGATGAAAAACGATGACCCCGGACCAGTCGAACGTTGAAAAAATGGTCAATATTGATGAAATGTTAACATTTAATCTTTTGACTTTAAATGACGGTTGGATGTGAGTTATTACTTTTTCAACTAAAATAAGTGTGTTTAAAGTCATTTCTGTGCCTGAAATTGGTCAAAATTGAAGATTTTGAGTAAGCAAAACTCTGTAAAAATGGCAGTTTTGGTCACTGTGAGGGTTTAAAAAGTGGTTATTCAACATGAGGCCCGATCAAAATGACATTTTGAATCATTTTTGGTAGAGTCCAAAAAATCTATTTTCTGATGAAAAACGATGACCCCGGACCAGTCGAACGTTGAAAAATGGTCAATATTGATGAAATTTTAACATTTAATCTTTTGACTTTAAATGACGGTTGGATGTGAGTTATTACTTTTTCAACTAAAATAAGTGTGTTTAAAGTCATTTCTGTGCCTGAAATTGGTCAAAATTGAAGATTTTGAGTAAGCAAAACTCTGTAAAAATGGCAATTTTGGTCACTGTGAGGGTTTAAAAAGTGGTTATTCAACATGAGGCCCGATCCAAATGACATTTTGAATCATTTTTGGTAGAGTCCAAAAAATCAATTTTCTGATGAAAAACGATGACCCCGGACCAGTCGAACGTTGAAAAAATGGTCAATATTGATGAAATTTTAACATTTAATCTTTTGACTTTAAATGATGGTTGGATGTGAGTTATTACTTTTTCAACTAAAATAAGTGTGTTTAAAGTCATTTCTGTGCCTGAAATTGGTCAAAATTGAAGATTTTGAGTAAGCAAAACTCTGTAAAAATGGCAGTTTTGGTCACTGTGAGGGTTTAAAAAGTGGTTATTCAACATGAGGCCCGATCCAAATAACATTTTGAATCATTTTTGGTAGAGTCCAAAAAATCCATTTTCTGATGAAAAACGATGACCCCGGACCAGTCGAACGTTGAAAAAATGGTCAATATTGATGAAATTTTAACATTTAATCTTTTGACTTTAAATGACGGTTGGATGTGAGTTATTACTTTTTCAACTAAAATAAGTGTGTTTAAAGTCATTTCTGTGCCTGAAATTGGTCAAAATTGAAGATTTTGAGTAAGCAAAACTCTGTAAAAATGGCAGTTTTTGGTCACTGTGAGGGTTTAAAAAGTGGTTATTCAACATGAGGCCCGATCAAAATGACATTTTGAATCATTTTTGGTAGAGTCCAAAAAATCTATTTTCTGATGAAAAACGATGACCCCGGACCAGTCGAACGTTGAAAAAATGGTCAATATTGATGAAATTTTAACATTTAATCTTTTGACTTTAAATGACGGTTGGATGTGAGTTATTACTTTTTCAACTAAAATAAGTGTGTTTAAAGTCATTTCTGTGCCTGAAATTGTTCAAATTTGAAGTTTTTGAGTAAGCAAAACTCTGTAAAAATGGCAATTTTGGTCACTGTGAGGGTTTAAAAAGTGGTTATTCAACATGAGGCCCGATCCAAATGACATTTTGAATCATTTTTGGTAGAGTCCAAAAAATCAATTTTCTGATGAAAAACGATGACCCCGGACCAGTCGAACGTTGAAAAAATGGTCAATATTGATGAAATTTTAACATTTAATCTTTTGACTTTAAATGACGGTTGGATGTGAGTTATTACTTTTTCAACTAAAATAAGTGTGTTTAAAGTCATTTCTGTGCCTGAAATTGGTCAAAATTGAAGATTTTGAGTAAGCAAAACTCTGTAAAAATGGCAGTTTTGGTCACTGTGAGGGTTTGAAAAGTGGTTATTCAACATGAGGCCCGATCAAAATGACATTTTGAATCATTTTTGGTAGAGTCCAAAAAATCAATTTTCTGATGAAAAACGATGACCCCGGACCAGTCGAACGTTGAAAAAATGGTCAATATTGATGAAATGTTAACATTTAATCTTTTGACTTTAAATGACGGTTGGATGTGAGTTATTACTTTTTCAACTAAAATAAGTGTGTTTAAAGTCATTTCTGTGCCTGAAATTGGTCAAAATTGAAGATTTTGAGTAAGCAAAACTCTGTAAAAATGGCAATTTTGGTCACTGTGAGGGTTTAAAAAGTGGTTATTCAACATGAGGCCCGATCCAAATGACATTTTGAATCATTTTTGGTAGAGTCCAAAAAATCAATTTTCTGATGAAAAACGATGACCCCGGACCAGTCGAACGTTGAAAAAATGGTCAATATTGATGAAATTTTAACATTTAATCTTTTTACTTTAAATGACGGTTGGATGTGAGTTAATACTTTTTCAACTAAAATAAGTGTGTTTAAAGTCATTTCTGTGCCTGAAATTGGTCAAAATTGAAGATTTTGAGTAAGCAAAACTCTGTAAAAATGGCAATTTTGGTCACTGTGAGGGTTTAAAAAGTGGTTATTCAACATGAGGCCCGATCCAAATGACATTTTAAATCATTTTTGGTAGAGTCCAAAAAATCCATTTTCTGATGAAAAATGATGACCCCGGACCAGTCGAACGTTGAAAAAATGGTCAATATTGATGACATTTTAACATTTAATCTTTTGACTTTAAATGACGGTTGGATGTGAGTTATTACTTTTTCAACTAAAATAAGTGTGTTTAAAGTCATTTCTGTGCCTGAAATTGGTCAAAATTGAAGATTTTGAGTAAGCAAAACTCTGTAAAAATGGCAGTTTTGGTCACTGTGAGGGTTTAAAAAGTGGTTATTCAACATGAGGCCCGATCCAAATGACATTTTGAATCATTTTTGGTAGAGTCCAAAAAATCAATTTTCTGATGAAAAACGATGACCCCGGACCAGTCGAACGTTGAAAAAATGGTCAATATTGATGAAATTTTAACATTTAATCTTTTGACTTTAAATGACGGTTGGATGTGAGTTATTACTTTTTCAACTAAAATAAGTGTGTTTAAAGTCATTTCTGTGCCTGAAATTGGTCAAAATTGAAGATTTTGAGTAAGCAAAACTCTGTAAAAATGGCAGTTTTGGTCACTGTGAGGGTTTAAAAAGTGGTTATTCAACATGAGGCCCGATCCAAATGACATTTTGAATCATTTTTGGTAGAGTCCAAAAAATCCATTTTCTGATGAAAAACGATGACCCCGGACCAGTCGAACGTTGAAAAAATGGTCAATATTGATGAAATTTTAACATTTAATCTTTTGACTTTAAATGACGGTTGGATGTGAGTTATTACTTTTTCAACTAAAATAAGTGTGTTTAAAGTCATTTCTGTGCCTGAAATTGGTCAAAATTGAAGATTTTGAGTAAGCAAAACTCTGTAAAAATGGCAGTTTTGGTCACTGTGAGGGTTTAAAAAGTGGTTATTCAACATGAGGCCCGATCAAAATGACATTTTGAATCATTTTTGGTAGAGTCCAAAAAATCAATTTTCTGATGAAAAACGATGACCCCGGACCAGTCGACCGTTGAAAAAATGGTCAATATTGATGAAATTTTAACATTTAATCTTTTGACTTTAAATGACGGTTGGATGTGAGTTATTACTTTTTCAACTAAAATAAGTGTGTTTAAAGTCATGTCTGTGCCTGAAATTGGTCAAAATTGAAGATTTTGAGTAAGCAAAACTCTGTAAAAATGGCAATTTTGGTCACTGTGAGGGTTTAAAAAGTGTTTATTCAACATGAGGCCCGATCCAAATGACATTTTGAATCATTTTTGGTAGAGTCCAAAAAATCAATTTTCTGATGAAAAACGATGACCCCGGACCAGTCGAACGTTGAAAAAATGGTCAATATTGATGAAATTTTAACATTTAATCTTTTGACTTTAAATGACGGTTGGATGTGAGTTATTACTTTTTCAACTAAAATAAGTGTGTTTAAAGTCATTTCTGTGCCTGAAATTGGTCAAAATTGAAGATTTTGAGTAAGCAAAACTCTGTAAAAATGGCAGTTTTGGTCACTGTCAGGGTTTAAAAAGTGGTTATTCAACATGAGGCCCGATCCAAATGACATTTTGAATCATTTTTGGTAGAGTCCAAAAAATCCATTTTCTGATGAAAAACGATGACCCCGGACCAGTCGAACGTTGAAAAAATGGTCAATATTGATGAAATTTTAACATTTAATCTTTTGACTTTAAATGACGGTTGGATGTGAGTTATTACTTTTTCAACTAAAATAAGTGTGTTTAAAGTCATTTCTGTGCCTGAAATTGGTCAAAATTGAAGATTTTGAGTAAGCAAAACTCTGTAAAAATGGCAGTTTTGGTCACTGTGAGGGTTTAAAAAGTGGTTATTCAACATGAGGCCCGATCAAAATGACATTTTGAATCATTTTTGGTAGAGTCCAAAAAATCAATTTTCTGATGAAAAACGATGACCCCGGACCAGTCGACCGTTGAAAAAATGGTCAATATTGATGAAATTTTAACATTTAATCTTTTGACTTTAAGTGACGGTTGGATGTGAGTTATTACTTTTTCAACTAAAATAAATGTGTTTAAAGTCATTTCTGTGCCTGAAATTGGTCAAAATTGAAGATTTTGAGTAAGCAAAACTCTGTAAAAATGGCAGTTTTGGTCACTGTGAGGGTTTAAAAAGTGGTTATTCAACATGAGGCCCGATCCAAATGACATTTTGAATCATTTTTGGTAGAGTCCAAAAAATCCATTTTCTGATGAAAAACGATGACCCCGGACCAGTCGAACGTTGAAAAAATGGTCAATATTGATGAAATTTTAACATTTAATCTTTTGACTTTAAATGACGGTTGGATGTGAGTTATTACTTTTTCAACTAAAATAAGTGTGTTTAAAGTCATTTCTGTGCCTGAAATTGGTCAAAATTGAAGATTTTGAGTAAGCAAAACTCTGTAAAAATGGCAGTTTTGGTCACTGTGAGAGTTTGAAAAGTGGTTATTCAACATGAGGCCCGATCAAAATGACATTTTGAATCATTTTTGGTAGAGTCCAAAAAATCAATTTTCTGATGAAAAACGATGACCCCGGACCAGTCGAACGTTGAAAAAATGGTCAATATTGATGAAATGTTAACATTTAATCTTTTGACTTTAAATGACGGTTGGATGTGAGTTATTACTTTTTCAACTAAAATAAGTGTGTTTAAAGTCATTTCTGTGCCTGAAATTGGTCAAAATTGAAGATTTTGAGTAAGCAAAACTCTGTAAAAATGGCAATTTTGGTCACTGTGAGGGTTTAAAAAGTGGTTATTCAACATGAGGCCCGATCCAAATGACATTTTGAGTCATTTTTGGTAGAGTCCAAAAAATCAATTTTCTGATGAAAAACGATGACCCCGGACCAGTCGAACGTTGAAAAAATGGTCAATATTGATGAAATTTTAACATTTAATCTTTTGACTTTAAATGACGGTTGGATGTGAGTTATTACTTTTTCAACTAAAATAAGTGTGTTTAAAGTCATTTCTGTGCCTGAAATTGGTCAAAATTGAAGATTTTGAGTAAGCAAAACTCTGTAAAAATGGCAGTTTTGGTCACTGTGAGGGTTTAAAAAGTGGTTATTCAACATGAGGCCCGATCAAAATGACATTTTGAATCATTTTTGGTAGAGTCCAAAAAATCTATTTTCTGATGAAAAACGATGACCCCGGACCAGTCGAACGTTGAAAAATGGTCAATATTGATGAAATTTTAACATTTAATCTTTTGACTTTAAATGACGGTTGGATGTGAGTTATTACTTTTTCAACTAAAATAAGTGTGTTTAAAGTCATTTCTGTGCCTGAAATTGGTCAAAATTGAAGATTTTGAGTAAGCAAAACTCTGTAAAAATGGCAATTTTGGTCACTGTGAGGGTTTAAAAAGTGGTTATTCAACATGAGGCCCGATCCAAATGACATTTTGAATCATTTTTGGTAGAGTCCAAAAAATCAATTTTCTGATGAAAAACGATGACCCCGGACCAGTCGAACGTTGAAAAAATGGTCAATATTGATGAAATTTTAACATTTAATCTTTTGACTTTAAATGATGGTTGGATGTGAGTTATTACTTTTTCAACTAAAATAAGTGTGTTTAAAGTCATTTCTGTGCCTGAAATTGGTCAAAATTGAAGATTTTGAGTAAGCAAAACTCTGTAAAAATGGCAGTTTTGGTCACTGTGAGGGTTTAAAAAGTGGTTATTCAACATGAGGCCCGATCCAAATAACATTTTGAATCATTTTTGGTAGAGTCCAAAAAATCCATTTTCTGATGAAAAACGATGACCCCGGACCAGTCGAACGTTGAAAAAATGGTCAATATTGATGAAATTTTAACATTTAATCTTTTGACTTTAAATGACGGTTGGATGTGAGTTATTACTTTTTCAACTAAAATAAGTGTGTTTAAAGTCATTTCTGTGCCTGAAATTGGTCAAAATTGAAGATTTTGAGTAAGCAAAACTCTGTAAAAATGGCAGTTTTGGTCACTGTGAGGGTTTAAAAAGTGGTTATTCAACATGACGCCCGATCAAATGAAATTTTGAATCATTTTTGGTAGAGTCCAAAAAATCAATTTTCTGATGAAAAACGATGACCCCGGACCAGTCGAACGTTGAAAAAATGGTCAATATTGATGAAATTTTAACATTTAATCTTTTGACTTTAAATGACGGTAGATGTGAGTTATTACTTTTTCAACTAAAATAAGTGTGTTTAAAGTCATTTCTGTGCCTGAAATTGGTCAAATTGAAGATTTTGAGTAAGCAAAACTCTGTAAAAATGGCAATTTTGGTCACTGTGAGGGTTTAAAAAGTGGTTATTCAACATGAGGCCCGATCCAAATGACATTTTGAATCATTTTTGGTAGAGTCCAAAAAATCCATTTTCTGATGAAAAATGATGACCCCGGACCAGTCGAACGTTGAAAAAATGGTCAATATTGATGACATTTTAACATTTAATCTTTTGACTTTAAATGACGGTTGGATGTGAGTTATTACTTTTTCAACTAAAATAAGTGTGTTTAAAGTCATTTCTGTGCCTGAAATTGGTCAAAATTGAAGATTTTGAGTAAGCAAAACTCTGTAAAAATGGCAGTTTTGGTCACTGTGAGGGTTTAAAAAGTGGTTATTCAACATGAGGCCCGATCCAAATGACATTTTGAATCATTTTTGGTAGAGTCCAAAAAATCAATTTTCTGATGAAAAACGATGACCCCGACCAGTCGAACGTTGAAAAAATGGTCAATATTGATGAAATTTTAACATTTAATCTTTTGACTTTAAATGACGGTTGGATGTGAGTTATTACTTTTTCAACTAAAATAAGTGTGTTTAAAGTCATTTCTGTGCCTGAAATTGGTCAAAATTGAAGATTTTGAGTAAGCAAAACTCTGTAAAAATGGCAGTTTTGGTCACTGTGAGGGTTTAAAAAGTGGTTATTCAACATGAGGCCCGATCCAAATGACATTTTGAATCATTTTTGGTAGAGTCCAAAAAATCCATTTTCTGATGAAAAACGATGACCCCGGACCAGTCGAACGTTGAAAAAAATGGTCAATATTGATGAAATTTTAACATTTAATCTTTTGACTTTAAATGACGGTTGGATGTGAGTTATTACTTTTTCAACTAAAATAAGTGTGTTTAAAAGTCATTTCTGTGCCTGAAATTGGTCAAAATTGAAGATTTTGAGTAAGCAAAACTCTGTAAAAATGGCAGTTTTGGTCACTGTGAGGGTTTAAAAAGTGGTTATTCAACATGAGGCCCGATCAAAATGACATTTTGAATCATTTTTGGTAGAGTCCAAAAAATCAATTTTCTGATGAAAAACGATGACCCCGGACCAGTCGACCGTTGAAAAAATGGTCAATATTGATGAAATTTTAACATTTAATCTTTTGACTTTAAATGACGGTTGGATGTGAGTTATTACTTTTTCAACTAAAATAAGTGTGTTTAAAGTCATTTCTGTGCCTGAAATTGGTCAAAATTGAAGATTTTGAGTAAGCAAAACTCTGTAAAAATGGCAATTTTGGTCACTGTGAGGGTTTAAAAAGTGGTTATTCAACATGAGGCCCGATCCAAATGACATTTTGAATCATTTTTGGTAGAGTCCAAAAAATCAATTTTCTGATGAAAAACGATGACCCCGGACCAGTCGAACTTTAAAAAAATGGTCAATATTGATGAAATTTTAACATTTAATCTTTTGACTTTAAATGACGGTTGGATGTGAGTTATTACTTTTTCAACTAAAATAAGTGTGTTTAAAGTCATTTCTGTGCCTGAAATTGGTCAAAATTGAAGATTTTGAGTAAGCAAAACTCTGTAAAAATGGCAGTTTTGGTCACTGTGAGGGATTAAAAAGTGGTTATTCAACATGAGGCCCGATCCAAATGACATTTTGAATCATTTTTGGTAGAGTCCAAAAAATCAATTTTCTGATGAAAAACGATGACCCCGGACCAGTCGAACGTTGAAAAAATGGTCAATATTGATGAAATTTTAACATTTAATCTTTTGACTTTAAGTGACGGTTGGATGTGAGTTATTACTTTTTCAACTAAAATAAATGTGTTTAAAGTCATTTCTGTGCCTGAAATTGGTCAAAATTGAAGATTTTGAGTAAGCAAAACTCTGTAAAAATGGCAGTTTTGGTCACTGTGAGGGTTTAAAAAGTGGTTATTCAACATGAGGCCCGATCCAAATGACATTTTGAATCATTTTTGGTAGAGTCCAAAAAATCCATTTTCTGATGAAAAACGATGACCCCGGACCAGTCGAACGTTGAAAAAATGGTCAATATTGATGAAATTTTAACATTTAGTCTTTTGACTTTAAATGACGGTTGGATGTGAGTTATTACTTTTTCAACTAAAATAAGTGTGTTTAAAGTCATTTCTGTGCCTGAAATTGGTCAAAATTGAAGATTTTGAGTAAGCAAAACTCTGTAAAAATGGCAGTTTTGGTCGCTGTGAGGGTTTAAAAAGTGGTTATTCAACATGAGGCCCGATCAAAATGACATTTTGAATCATTTTTGGTAGAGTCCAAAAAATCAATTTTCTTATGAAAAACGATGACCCCGGACCAGTCGAACGTTGAAAAAATGGTCAATATTGATGAAATTTTAACATTTAGTCTTTTGACTTTAAATGACGGTTGGATGTGAGTTATTACTTTTTCAACTAAAATAAGTGTGTTTAAAGTCATTTCTGTGCCTGAAATTGGTCAAAATTGAAGATTTTGAGTAAGCAAAACTCTGTAAAAATGGCAGTTTTGGTCACTGTGAGAGTTTGAAAAGTGGTTATTCAACATGAGGCCCGATCAAAATGACATTTTGAATCATTTTTGGTAGAGTCCAAAAAATCAATTTTCTGATGAAAAAACGATGACCCCGGACCAGTCGAACGTTGAAAAAATGGTCAATATTGATGAAATGTTAACATTTAATCTTTTGACTTTAAATGACGGTTGGATGTGAGTTATTACTTTTTCAACTAAAATAAGTGTGTTTAAAGTCATTTCTGTGCCTGAAATTGGTCAAAATTGAAGATTTTGAGTAAGCAAAACTCTGTAAAAATGGCAATTTTGGTCACTTTGAGGGTTTAAAAAGTGGTTATTCAACATGAGGCCCGATCCAAATGACATTTTGAATCATTTTTGGTAGAGTCCAAAAAATCAATTTTCTGATGAAAAACGATGACCCCGGACCAGTCGAACGTTGAAAAAATGGTCAATATTGATGAAATTTTAACATTTAATCTTTTGACTTTAAATGACGGTTGGATGTGAGTTATTACTTTTTCAACTAAAATAAGTGTGTTTAAAGTCATTTCTGTGCCTGAAATTGGTCAAAATTGAAGATTTTGAGTAAGCAAAACTCTGTAAAAATGGCAATTTTGGTCACTGTGAGGGTTTAAAAAGTGGTTATTCAACATGAGGCCCGATCCAAATGACATTTTGAATCATTTTTGGTAGAGTCCAAAAAATCAATTTTCTGATGAAAAACGATGACCCCGGACCAGTCGAACGTTGAAAAAATGGTCAATATTGATGAAATTTTAACATTTAATCTTTTGACTTTAAATGATGGTTGGATGTGAGTTATTACTTTTTCAACTAAAATAAGTGTGTTTAAAGTCATTTCTGTGCCTGAAATTGGTCAAAATTGAAGATTTTGAGTAAGCAAAACTCTGTAAAAATGGCAATTTTGGTCACTGTGAGGGTTTAAAAAGTGGTTATTCAACATGAGGCCCGATCCAAATGACATTTTAAATCATTTTTGGTAGAGTCCAAAAAATCCATTTTCTGATGAAAAATGATGACCCCGGACCAGTCGAACGTTGAAAAAATGGTCAATATTGATGACATTTTAACATTTAATCTTTTGACTTTAAATGACGGTTGGATGTGAGTTATTACTTTTTCAACTAAAATAAGTGTGTTTAAAGTCATTTCTGTGCCTGAAATTGGTCAAAATTGAAGATTTTGAGTAAGCAAAACTCTGTAAAAATGGCAGTTTTGGTCACTGTGAGGGTTTAAAAAGTGGTTATTCAACATGAGGCCCGATCAAAATGACATTTTGAATCATTTTTGGTAGAGTCCAAAAAATCTATTTTCTGATGAAAAACGATGACCCCGGACCAGTCGAACGTTGAAAAATGGTCAATATTGATGAAATTTTAACATTTAATCTTTTGACTTTAAATGACGGTTGGATGTGAGTTAATACTTTTTCAACTAAAATAAGTGTGTTTAAAGTCATTTCTGTGCCTGAAATTGGTCAAAATTGAAGATTTTGAGTAAGCAAAACTCTGTAAAAATGGCAATTTTGGTCACTGTGAGGGTTTAAAAAGTGGTTATTCAACATGAGGCCCGATCCAAATGACATTTTGAATCATTTTTGGTAGAGTCCAAAAAATCATTTTCTGATGAAAAACGATGACCCCGGACCAGTCGAACGTTGAAAAAATGGTCAATATTGATGAAATTTTAACATTTAATCTTTTGACTTTAAATGATGGTTGGATGTGAGTTATTACTTTTTCAACTAAAATAAGTGTGTTTAAAGTAATTTCTGTG
This sequence comes from Lissotriton vulgaris, assembly GCF_964263255.1. Lineage (NCBI taxonomy): Eukaryota > Metazoa > Chordata > Amphibia > Caudata > Salamandridae > Lissotriton > Lissotriton vulgaris. The sequence continues at coordinate 22,139 of NW_028240785.1, read as the reverse complement.
CCTGAAATTGGTCAAAATTGAAGATTTTGAGTAAGCAAAACTCTGTAAAAATGGCAATTTTGGTCACTGTGAGGGTTTAAAAAGTGGTTATTCAACATGAGGCCCGATCCAAATGACATTTTGAATCATTTTTGGTAGAGTCCAAAAAATCAATTTTCTGATGAAAAACGATGACCCCGGACCAGTCGAACGTTGAAAAAATGGTCAATATTGATGAAATTTTAACATTTAATCTTTTGACTTTAAATGACGGTTGGATGTGAGTTAATACTTTTTCAACTAAAATAAGTGTGTTTAAAGTCATTTCTGTGCCTGAAATTGGTCAAAATTGAAGATTTTGAGTAAGCAAAACTCTGTAAAAATGGCAATTTTGGTCACTGTGAGGGTTTAAAAAGTGGTTATTCAACATGAGGCCCGATCCAAATGACATTTTGAATCATTTTTGGTAGAGTCCAAAAAATCCATTTTCTGATGAAAAACGATGACCCCGGACCAGTCGAACGTTGAAAAAATGGTCAATATTGATGAAATTTTAACATTTAATCTTTTGACTTTAAATGATGGTTGGATGTGAGTTATTACTTTTTCAACTAAAATATGTGTGTTTAAAGTCATTTCTGTGCCTGAAATTGGTCAAAATTGAAGATTTTGAGTAAGCAAAACTCTGTAAAAATGGCAATTTTGGTCACTGTGAGGGTTTAAAAAGTGGTTATTCAACATGAGGCCCGATCCAAATGACATTTTAAATCATTTTTGGTAGAGTCCAAAAAATCCATTTTCTGATGAAAAATGATGACCCCGGACCAGTCGAACGTTGAAAAAATGGTCAATATTGATGACATTTTAACATTTAATCTTTTGACTTTAAATGACGGTTGGATGTGAGTTATTACTTTTTCAACTAAAATAAGTGTGTTTAAAGTCATTTCTGTGCCTGAAATTGGTCAAAATTGAAGATTTTGAGTAAGCAAAACTCTGTAAAAATGGCAGTTTTGGTCACTGTGAGGGTTTAAAAAGTGGTTATTCAACATGAGGCCCGATCAAAATGACATTTTGAATCATTTTTGGTAGAGTCCAAAAAATCTATTTTCTGATGAAAAACGATGACCCCGGACCAGTCGAACGTTGAAAAAATGGTCAATATTGATGAAATTTTAACATTTAATCTTTTGACTTTAAATGACGGTTGGATGTGAGTTATTACTTTTTCAACTAAAATAAGTGTGTTTAAAGTCATTTCTGTGCCTGAAATTGGTCAAAATTGAAGATTTTGAGTAAGCAAAACTCTGTAAAAATGGCAATTTTGGTCACTGTGAGGGTTTAAAAAGTGGTTATTCAACATGAGGCCCGATCCAAATGACATTTTGAATCATTTTTGGTAGAGTCCAAAAAATCAATTTTCTGATGAAAAACGATGACCCCGGACCAGTCGAACGTTGAAAAAATGGTCAATATTGATGAAATTTTAACATTTAATCTTTTGACTTTAAATGATGGTTGGATGTGAGTTATTACTTTTTCAACTAAAAATAAGTGTGTTTAAAGTCATTTCTGTGCCTGAAATTGGTCAAAATTGAAGATTTTGAGTAAGCAAAACTCTGTAAAAATGGCAATTTTGGTCACTGTGAGGGTTTAAAAAGTGGTTATTCAACATGAGGCCCGATCCAAATGACATTTTAAATCATTTTTGGTAGAGTCCAAAAAATCCATTTTCTGATGAAAAATGATGACCCCGGACCAGTCGAACGTTGAAAAAATGGTCAATATTGATGACATTTTAACATTTAATCTTTTGACTTTAAATGACGGTTGGATGTGAGTTATTACTTTTTCAACTAAAATAAGTGTGTTTAAAGTCATTTCTGTGCCTGAAATTGGTCAAAATTGAAGATTTTGAGTAAGCAAAACTCTGTAAAAATGGCAGTTTTTGGTCACTGTGAGGGTTTTAAAAAGTGGTTATTCAACATGAGGCCCGATCAAAATGACATTTTGAATCATTTTTGGTAGAGTCCAAAAAATCTATTTTCTGATGAAAAACGATGACCCCGGACCAGTCGAACGTTGAAAAAATGGTCAATATTGATGAAATTTTAACATTTAATCTTTTGACTTTAAATGACGGTTGGATGTGAGTTATTACTTTTTCAACTAAAATAAGTGTGTTTAAAGTCATTTCTGTGCCTGAAATTGTTCAAATTTGAAGTTTTTGAGTAAGCAAAACTCTGTAAAAATGGCAATTTTGGTCACTGTGAGGGTTTAAAAAGTGGTTATTCAACATGAGGCCCGATCCAAATGACATTTTGAATCATTTTTGGTAGAGTCCAAAAAATCAATTTTCTGATGAAAAACGATGACCCCGGACCAGTCGAACGTTGAAAAAATGGTCAATATTGATGAAATTTTAACATTTAATCTTTTGACTTTAAATGACGGTTGGATGTGAGTTATTACTTTTTCAACTAAAATAAGTGTGTTTAAAGTCATTTCTGTGCCTGAAATTGGTCAAAATTGAAGATTTTGAGTAAGCAAAACTCTGTAAAAATGGCAGTTTTGGTCACTGTGAGGGTTTGAAAAGTGGTTATTCAACATGAGGCCCGATCAAAATGACATTTTGAATCATTTTTGGTAGAGTCCAAAAAATCAATTTTCTGATGAAAAACGATGACCCCGGACCAGTCGAACGTTGAAAAAATGGTCAATATTGATGAAATGTTAACATTTAATCTTTTGACTTTAAATGACGGTTGGATGTGAGTTATTACTTTTTCAACTAAAATAAGTGTGTTTAAAGTCATTTCTGTGCCTGAAATTGGTCAAAATTGAAGATTTTGAGTAAGCAAAACTCTGTAAAAATGGCAATTTTGGTCACTGTGAGGGTTTAAAAAGTGGTTATTCAACATGAGGCCCGATCCAAATGACATTTTGAATCATTTTTGGTAGAGTCCAAAAAATCAATTTTCTGATGAAAAACGATGACCCCGGACCAGTCGAACGTTGAAAAAATGGTCAATATTGATGAAATTTTAACATTTAATCTTTTTACTTTAAATGACGGTTGGATGTGAGTTAATACTTTTTCAACTAAAATAAGTGTGTTTAAAGTCATTTCTGTGCCTGAAATTGGTCAAAATTGAAGATTTTGAGTAAGCAAAACTCTGTAAAAATGGCAATTTTGGTCACTGTGAGGGTTTAAAAAGTGGTTATTCAACATGAGGCCCGATCCAAATGACATTTTGAATCATTTTTGGTAGAGTCCAAAAAATCCATTTTCTGATGAAAAACGATGACCCCGGACCAGTCGAACGTTGAAAAAATGGTCAATATTGATGAAATTTTAACATTTAATCTTTTGACTTTAAATGACGGTTGGATGTGAGTTATTACTTTTTCAACTAAAATAAGTGTGTTTAAAGTCATTTCTGTGCCTGAAATTGGTCAAAATTGAAGATTTTGAGTAAGCAAAACTCTGTAAAAATGGCAATTTTGGTCACTGTGAGGGTTTAAAAAGTGGTTATTCAACATGAGGCCCGATCCAAATGACATTTTAAATCATTTTTGGTAGAGTCCAAAAAATCCATTTTCTGATGAAAAATGATGACCCCGGACCAGTCGAACGTTGAAAAAATGGTCAATATTGATGAAATTTTAACATTTAATCTTTTGACTTTAAATGACGGTTGGATGTGAGTTATTACTTTTTCAACTAAAATAAGTGTGTTTAAAGTCATTTCTGTGCCTGAAATTGGTCAAAATTGAAGATTTTGAGTAAGCAAAACTCTGTAAAAATGGCAATTTTGGTCACTGTGAGGGTTTAAAAAGTGGTTATTCAACATGAGGCCCGATCCAAATGACATTTTGAATCATTTTTGGTAGAGTCCAAAAAATCAATTTTCTGATGAAAAACGATGACCCCGGACCAGTCGAACGTTGAAAAAATGGTCAATATTGATGAAATTTTAACATTTAATCTTTTGACTTTAAATGATGGTTGGATGTGAGTTATTACTTTTTCAACTAAAATAAGTGTGTTTAAAGTCATTTCTGTGCCTGAAATTGGTCAAAATTGAAGATTTTGAGTAAGCAAAACTCTGTAAAAATGGCAATTTTGGTCACTGTGAGGGTTTAAAAAGTGGTTATTCAACATGAGGCCCGATCCAAATGACATTTTAAATCATTTTTGGTAGAGTCCAAAAAATCCATTTTCTGATGAAAAATGATGACCCCGGACCAGTCGAACGTTGAAAAAATGGTCAATATTGATGACATTTTAACATTTAATCTTTTGACTTTAAATGACGGTTGGATGTGAGTTATTACTTTTTCAACTAAAATAAGTGTGTTTAAAGTCATTTCTGTGCCTGAAATTGGTCAAAATTGAAGATTTTGAGTAAGCAAAACTCTGTAAAAATGGCAGTTTTTGGTCACTGTGAGGGTTTAAAAAGTGGTTATTCAACATGAGGCCCGATCAAAATGACATTTTGAATCATTTTTGGTAGAGTCCAAAAAATCTATTTTCTGATGAAAAACGATGACCCCGGACCAGTCGAACGTTGAAAAAATGGTCAATATTGATGAAATTTTAAACATTTAATCTTTTGACTTTAAATGACGGTTGGATGTGAGTTATTACTTTTTCAACTAAAATAAGTGTGTTTAAAGTCATTTCTGTGCCTGAAATTGTTCAAATTTGAAGTTTTTGAGTAAGCAAAACTCTGTAAAAATGGCAATTTTGGTCACTGTGAGGGTTTAAAAAGTGGTTATTCAACATGAGGCCCGATCCAAATGACATTTTGAATCATTTTTGGTAGAGTCCAAAAAATCAATTTTCTGATGAAAAACGATGACCCCGGACCAGTCGAACGTTGAAAAAATGGTCAATATTGATGAAATTTTAACATTTAATCTTTTGACTTTAAATGACGGTTGGATGTGAGTTATTACTTTTTCAACTAAAATAAGTGTGTTTAAAGTCATTTCTGTGCCTGAAATTGGTCAAAATTGAAGATTTTGAGTAAGCAAAACTCTGTAAAAATGGCAGTTTTGGTCACTGTGAGGGTTTGAAAAGTGGTTATTCAACATGAGGCCCGATCAAAATGACATTTTGAATCATTTTTGGTAGAGTCCAAAAAATCAATTTTCTGATGAAAAACGATGACCCCGGACCAGTCGAACGTTGAAAAAATGGTCAATATTGATGAAATGTTAACATTTAATCTTTTGACTTTAAATGACGGTTGGATGTGAGTTATTACTTTTTCAACTAAAATAAGTGTGTTTAAAGTCATTTCTGTGCCTGAAATTGGTCAAAATTGAAGATTTTGAGTAAGCAAAACTCTGTAAAAATGGCAATTTTGGTCACTGTGAGGGTTTAAAAAGTGGTTATTCAACATGAGGCCCGATCCAAATGACATTTTGAATCATTTTTGGTAGAGTCAAAAAATCAATTTTCTGATGAAAAACGATGACCCCGGACCAGTCGAACGTTGAAAAAATGGTCAATATTGATGAAATTTTAACATTTAATCTTTTTACTTTAAATGACGGTTGGATGTGAGTTAATACTTTTTCAACTAAAATAAGTGTGTTTAAAGTCATGAAATTGGTCAAAATTGAAGATTTTGAGTAAGCAAAACTCTGTAAAAATGGCAATTTTGGTCACTGTGAGGGTTTAAAAAGTGGTTATTCAACATGAGGCCCGATCCAAATGACATTTTGAATCATTTTTGGTAGAGTCCAAAAAATCCATTTTCTGATGAAAAACGATGACCCCGGACCAGTCGAACGTTGAAAAAATGGTCAATATTGATGAAATTTTAACATTTAATCTTTTGACTTTAAATGACGGTTGGATGTGAGTTATTACTTTTTCAACTAAAATAAGTGTGTTTAAAGTCATTTCTGTGCCTGAAATTGGTCAAAATTGAAGATTTTGAGTAAGCAAAACTCTGTAAAAATGGCAATTTTGGTCACTGTGAGGGTTTAAAAAGTGGTTATTCAACATGAGGCCCGATCCAAATGACATTTTAAATCATTTTTGGTAGAGTCCAAAAAATCCATTTTCTGATGAAAAATGATGACCCCGGACCAGTCGAACGTTGAAAAAATGGTCAATATTGATGACATTTTAACATTTAATCTTTTGACTTTAAATGACGGTTGGATGTGAGTTATTACTTTTTCAACTAAAATAAGTGTGTTTAAAGTCATTTCTGTGCCTGAAATTGGTCAAAATTGAAGATTTTGAGTAAGCAAAACTCTGTAAAAATGGCAATTTTGGTCACTGTGAGGGTTAAAAAGTGGTTATTCAACATGAGGCCCGATCCAAATGACATTTTGAATCATTTTTGGTAGAGTCCAAAAAATCAATTTTCTGATGAAAAACGATGACCCCGGACCAGTCGAACGTTGAAAAAATGGTCAATATTGATGAAATTTTAACATTTAATCTTTTGACTTTAAATGACGGTTGGATGTGAGTTATTACTTTTTCAACTAAAATAAGTGTGTTTAAAGTCATTTCTGTGCCTGAAATTGGTCAAAATTGAAGATTTTGAGTAAGCAAAACTCTGTAAAAATGGCAGTTTTGGTCACTGTGAGGGTTTAAAAAGTGGTTATTCAACATGAGGCCCGATCCAAATGACATTTTGAATCATTTTTGGTAGAGTCCAAAAATCCATTTTCTGATGAAAAACGATGACCCCGGACCAGTCGAACGTTGAAAAAATGGTCAATATTGATGAAATTTTAACATTTAATCTTTTGACTTTAAATGACGGTTGGATGTGAGTTATTACTTTTTCAACTAAAATAAGTGTGTTTAAAGTCATTTCTGTGCCTGAAATTGGTCAAAATTGAAGATTTTGAGTTAAGCAGAACTCTGTAAAAATGGCAGTTTTGGTCACTGTGAGGGTTTAAAAAGTGGTTATTCAACATGAGGCCCGATCAAAATGACATTTTGAATCATTTTTGGTAGAGTCCAAAAAATCAATTTTCTGATGAAAAACGATGACCCCGGACCAGTCGAACGTTGAAAAAATGGTCAATATTGATGAAATTTTAACATTTAATCTTTTGACTTTAAATGACGGTTGGATGTGAGTTATTACTTTTTCAACTAAAATAAGTGTGTTTAAAGTCATTTCTGTGCCTGAAATTGGTCAAAATTGAAGATTTTGAGTAAGCAAAACTCTGTAAAAATGGCAGTTTTGGTCACTGTGAGGGTTTAAAAAGTGGTTATTCAACATGAGGCCCGATCAAAATGACATTTTGAATCATTTTTGGTAGAGTCCAAAAAATCAATTTTCTGATGAAAAACGATGACCCCGGACCAGTCGAACGTTGAAAAAATGGTCAATATTGATGAAATTTTAACATTTAATCTTTTGACTTTAAATGACGGTTGGATGTGAGTTATTACTTTTTCAACTAAAATAAGTGTGTTTAAAGTCATTTCTGTGCCTGAAATTGGTCAAAATTGAAGATTTTGAGTAAGCAAAACTCTGTAAAAATGGCAATTTTGGTCACTGTGAGGGTTTAAAAAGTGGTTATTCAACATGAGGCCCGATCAAAATGACATTTTGAATCATTTTTGGTAGAGTCCAAAAAATCAATTTTCTGATGAAAAACGATGACCCCGGACCAGTCGAACGTTGAAAAAATGGTCAATATTGATGAAATTTTAACATTTAATCTTTTGACTTTAAATGATGGTTGGATGTGAGTTATTACTTTTTCAACTAAAATAAGTGTGTTTAAAGTCATTTCTGTGCCTGAAATTGGTCAAAATTGAAGATTTTGAGTAAGCAAAACTCTGTAAAAATGGCAATTTTGGTCACTGTGAGGGTTTAAAAAGTGGTTATTCAACATGAGGCCCGATCCAAATGACATTTTAAATCATTTTTGGTAGAGTCCAAAAAATCCATTTTCTGATGAAAAATGATGACCCCGGACCAGTCGAACGTTGAAAAAATGGTCAATATTGATGACATTTTAACATTTAATCTTTTGACTTTAAATGACGGTTGGATGTGAGTTATTACTTTTTCAACTAAAATAAGTGTGTTTAAAGTCATTTCTGTGCCTGAAATTGGTCAAAATTGAAGATTTTGAGTAAGCAAAACTCTGTAAAAATGGCAGTTTTGGTCACTGTGAGGGTTTAAAAAGTGGTTATTCAACATGAGGCCCGATCAAAATGACATTTTGAATCATTTTTGGTAGAGTCCAAAAAATCTATTTTCTGATGAAAAACGATGACCCCGGACCAGTCGAACGTTGAAAAATGGTCAATATTGATGAAATTTTAACATTTAATCTTTTGACTTTAAATGACGGTTGGATGTGAGTTAATACTTTTTCAACTAAAATAAGTGTGTTTAAAGTCATTTCTGTGCCTGAAATTGGTCAAAATTGAAGATTTTGAGTAAGCAAAACTCTGTAAAAATGGCAATTTTGGTCACTGTGAGGGTTTAAAAAGTGGTTATTCAACATGAGGCCCGATCCAAATGACATTTTGAATCATTTTTGGTAGAGTCCAAAAAATCCATTTTCTGATGAAAAACGATGACCCCGGACCAGTCGAACGTTGAAAAAATGGTCAATATTGATGAAATTTTAACATTTAATCTTTTGACTTTAAATGATGGTTGGATGTGAGTTATTACTTTTTCAACTAAAATAAGTGTGTTTAAAGTCATTTCTGTGCCTGAAATTGGTCAAAATTGAAGATTTTGAGTAAGCAAAACTCTGTAAAAATGGCAATTTTGGTCACTGTGAGGGTTTAAAAAGTGGTTATTCAACATGAGGCCCGATCCAAATGACATTTTGAATCATTTTTGGTAGAGTCCAAAAAATCAATTTTCTGATGAAAAACGATGACCCCGGACCAGTCGAACGTTGAAAAAATGGTCAATATTGATGAAATTTTAACATTTAATCTTTTGACTTTAAATGACGGTTGGATGTGAGTTAATACTTTTTCAACTAAAATAAGTGTGTTTAAAGTCATTTCTGTGCCTGAAATTGGTCAAAATTGAAGATTTTGAGTAAGCAAAACTCTGTAAAAATGGCAATTTTGGTCACTGTGAGGGTTTAAAAAGTGGTTATTCAACATGAGGCCCGATCCAAATGACATTTTGAATCATTTTTGGTAGAGTCCAAAAAATCCATTTTCTGATGAAAAACGATGACCCCGGACCAGTCGAACGTTGAAAAAATGGTCAATATTGATGAAATTTTAACATTTAATCTTTTGACTTTAAATGATGGTTGGATGTGAGTTATTACTTTTTCAACTAAAATATGTGTGTTTAAAGTCATTTCTGTGCCTGAAATTGGTCAAAATTGAAGATTTTGAGTAAGCAAAACTCTGTAAAAATGGCAATTTTGGTCACTGTGAGGGTTTAAAAAGTGGTTATTCAACATGAGGCCCGATCCAAATGACATTTTAAATCATTTTTGGTAGAGTCCAAAAAATCCATTTTCTGATGAAAAATGATGACCCCGGACCAGTCGAACGTTGAAAAAATGGTCAATATTGATGACATTTTAACATTTAATCTTTTGACTTTAAATGACGGTTGGATGTGAGTTATTACTTTTTCAACTAAAATAAGTGTGTTTAAAGTCATTTCTGTGCCTGAAATTGGTCAAAATTGAAGATTTTGAGTAAGCAAAACTCTGTAAAAATGGCAGTTTTGGTCACTGTGAGGGTTTAAAAAGTGGTTATTCAACATGAGGCCCGATCAAAATGACATTTTGAATCATTTTTGGTAGAGTCCAAAAAATCTATTTTCTGATGAAAAACGATGACCCCGGACCAGTCGAACGTTGAAAAAATGGTCAATATTGATGAAATTTTAACATTTAATCTTTTGACTTTAAATGACGGTTGGATGTGAGTTATTACTTTTTCAACTAAAATAAGTGTGTTTAAAGTCATTTCTGTGCCTGAAATTGGTCAAAATTGAAGATTTTGAGTAAGCAAAACTCTGTAAAAATGGCAATTTTGGTCACTGTGAGGGTTTAAAAAGTGGTTATTCAACATGAGGCCCGATCCAAATGACATTTTGAATCATTTTTGGTAGAGTCCAAAAAATCAATTTTCTGATGAAAAACGATGACCCCGGACCAGTCGAACGTTGAAAAAATGGTCAATATTGATGAAATTTTAACATTTAATCTTTTGACTTTAAATGATGGTTGGATGTGAGTTATTACTTTTTCAACTAAAATAAGTGTGTTTAAAGTCATTTCTGTGCCTGAAATTGGTCAAAATTGAAGATTTTGAGTATGCAAAACTCTGTAAAAATGGCAATTTTGGTCACTGTGAGGGTTTAAAAAGTGGTTATTCAACATGAGGCCCGATCCAAATGACATTTTAAATCATTTTTGGTAGAGTCCAAAAAATCCATTTTCTGATGAAAAATGATGACCCCGGACCAGTCGAACGTTGAAAAAATGGTCAATATTGATGACATTTTAACATTTAATCTTTTGACTTTAAATGACGGTTGGATGTGAGTTATTACTTTTTCAACTAAAATAAGTGTGTTTAAAGTCATTTCTGTGCCTGAAATTGGTCAAAATTGAAGATTTTGAGTAAGCAAAACTCTGTAAAAATGGCAGTTTTTGGTCACTGTGAGGGTTTAAAAAGTGGTTATTCAACATGAGGCCCGATCAAAATGACATTTTGAATCATTTTTGGTAGAGTCCAAAAAATCTATTTTCTGATGAAAAACGATGACCCCGGACCAGTCGAACGTTGAAAAAATGGTCAATATTGATGAAATTTTAACATTTAATCTTTTGACTTTAAATGACGGTTGGATGTGAGTTATTACTTTTTCAACTAAAATAAGTGTGTTTAAAGTCATTTCTGTGCCTGAAATTGTTCAAATTTGAAGTTTTTGAGTAAGCAAAACTCTGTAAAAATGGCAATTTTGGTCACTGTGAGGGTTTAAAAAGTGGTTATTCAACATGAGGCCCGATCCAAATGACATTTTGAATCATTTTTGGTAGAGTCCAAAAAATCAATTTTCTGATGAAAAACGATGACCCCGGACCAGTCGAACGTTGAAAAAATGGTCAATATTGATGAAATTTTAACATTTAATCTTTTGACTTTAAATGACGGTTGGATGTGAGTTATTACTTTTTCAATAAAATAAGTGTGTTTAAAGTCATTTCTGTGCCTGAAATTGGTCAAAATTGAAGATTTTGAGTAAGCAAAACTCTGTAAAAATGGCAGTTTTGGTCACTGTGAGGGTTTGAAAAGTGGTTATTCAACATGAGCCCGATCAAAATGACATTTTGAATCATTTTTGGTAGAGTCCAAAAAATCAATTTTCTGATGAAAAACGATGACCCCGGACCAGTCGAACGTTGAAAAAATGGTCAATATTGATGAAATGTTAACATTTAATCTTTTGACTTTAAATGACGGTTGGATGTGAGTTATTACTTTTTCAACTAAAATAAGTGTGTTTAAAGTCATTTCTGTGCCTGAAATTGGTCAAAATTGAAGATTTTGAGTAAGCAAAACTCTGTAAAAATGGCAATTTTGGTCACTGTGAGGGTTTAAAAAGTGGTTATTCAACATGAGGCCCGATCCAAATGACATTTTGAATCATTTTTGGTAGAGTCCAAAAAAATCAATTTTCTGATGAAAAACGATGACCCCGGACCAGTCGAACGTTGAAAAAATGGTCAATATTGATGAAATTTTAACATTTAATCTTTTTACTTTAAATGACGGTTGGATGTGAGTTAATACTTTTTCAACTAAAATAAGTGTGTTTAAAGTCATTTCTGTGCCTGAAATTGGTCAAAATTGAAGATTTTGAGTAAGCAAAACTCTGTAAAAATGGCAATTTTGGTCACTGTGAGGGTTTAAAAAGTGGTTATTCAACATGAGGCCCGATCCAAATGACATTTTGAATCATTTTTGGTAGAGTCCAAAAATCAATTTTCTGATGAAAAACGATGACCCCGGACCAGTCGAACGTTGAAAAAATGGTCAATATTGATGAAATTTTAACATTTAATCTTTTGACTTTAAATGACGGTTGGATGTGAGTTATTACTTTTTCAACTAAAATAAGTGTGTTTAAAGTCATTTCTGTGCCTGAAATTGGTCAAAATTGAAGATTTTGAGTAAGCAAAACTCTGTAAAAATGGCAATTTTGGTCACTGTGAGGGTTTAAAAAGTGGTTATTCAACATGAGGCCCGATCCAAATGACATTTTAAATCATTTTTGGTAGAGTCCAAAAAATCCATTTTCTGATGAAAAATGATGACCCCGGACCAGTCGAACGTTGAAAAAATGGTCAATATTGATGAAATTTTAACATTTAATCTTTTGACTTTAAATGACGGTTGGATGTGAGTTATTACTTTTTCAACTAAAATAAGTGTGTTTAAAGTCATTTCTGTGCCTGAAATTGGTCAAAATTGAAGATTTTGAGTAAGCAAAACTCTGTAAAAATGGCAATTTTGGTCACTGTGAGGGTTTAAAAAGTGGTTATTCAACATGAGGCCCGATCCAAATGACATTTTGAATCATTTTTGGTAGAGTCCAAAAAATCAATTTTCTGATGAAAAACGATGACCCGGACCAGTCGAACGTTGAAAAAATGGTCAATATTGATGAAATTTTAACATTTAATCTTTTGACTTTAAATGATGGTTGGATGTGAGTTATTACTTTTTCAACTAAAATAAGTGTGTTTAAAGTCATTTCTGTGCCTGAAATTGGTCAAAATTGAAGATTTTGAGTAAGCAAAACTCTGTAAAAATGGCAATTTTGGTCACTGTGAGGGTTTAAAAAGTGGTTATTCAACATGAGGCCCGATCCAAATGACATTTTAAATCATTTTTGGTAGAGTCCAAAAATCCATTTTCTGATGAAAAATGATGACCCCGGACCAGTCGAACGTTGAAAAAATGGTCAATATTGATGAAATTTTAACATTTAATCTTTTGACTTTAAATGATGGTTGGATGTGAGTTATTACTTTTTCAACTAAAATAAGTGTGTTTAAAGTCATTTCTGTGCCTGAAATTGGTCAAAATTGAAGATTTTGAGTAAGCAAAACTCTGTAAAAATGGCAATTTTGGTCACTGTGAGGGTTTAAAAAGTGGTTATTCAACATGAGGCCCGATCCAAATGACATTTTAAATCATTTTTGGTAGAGTCCAAAAAATCCATTTTCTGATGAAAAATGATGACCCCGGACCAGTCGAACGTTGAAAAAATGGTCAATATTGATGACATTTTAACATTTAATCTTTTGACTTTAAATGACGGTTGGATGTGAGTTATTACTTTTTCAACTAAAATAAGTGTGTTTAAAGTCATTTCTGTGCCTGAAATTGGTCAAAATTGAAGATTTTGAGTAAGCAAAACTCTGTAAAAATGGCAGTTTTGGTCACTGTGAGGGTTTAAAAAGTGGTTATTCAACATGAGGCCCGATCAAAATGACATTTTGAATCATTTTTGGTAGAGTCCAAAAAATCTATTTTCTGATGAAAAACGATGACCCCGGACCAGTCGAACGTTGAAAAATGGTCAATATTGATGAAATTTTAACATTTAATCTTTTGACTTTAAATGACGGTTGGATGTGAGTTAATACTTTTCAACTAAAATAAGTGTGTTTAAAGTCATTTCTGTGCCTGAAATTGGTCAAAATTGAAGATTTTGAGTAAGCAAAACTCTGTAAAAATGGCAATTTTGGTCACTGTGAGGGTTTAAAAAGTGGTTATTCAACATGAGGCCCGATCCAAATGACATTTTGAATCATTTTTGGTAGAGTCCAAAAAATCCATTTTCTGATGAAAAACGATGACCCCGGACCAGTCGAACGTTGAAAAAATGGTCAATATTGATGAAATTTTAACATTTAATCTTTTGACTTTAAATGATGGTTGGATGTGAGTTATTACTTTTTCAACTAAAATAAGTGTGTTTAAAGTCATTTCTGTGCCTGAAATTGGTCAAAATTGAAGATTTTGAGTAAGCAAAACTCTGTAAAAATGGCAATTTTGGTCACTGTGAGGGTTTAAAAAGTGGTTATTCAACATGAGGCCCGATCCAAATGACATTTTGAATCATTTTTGGTAGAGTCCAAAAAATCATTTTCTGATGAAAAACGATGACCCCGGACCAGTCGAACGTTGAAAAAATGGTCAATATTGATGAAATTTTAACATTTAATCTTTTGACTTTAAATGACGGTTGGATGTGAGTTAATACTTTTTCAACTAAAATAAGTGTGTTTAAAGTCATTTCTGTGCCTGAAATTGGTCAAAATTGAAGATTTTGAGTAAGCAAAACTCTGTAAAAATGGCAATTTTGGTCACTGTGAGGGTTTAAAAAGTGGTTATTCAACATGAGGCCCGATCCAAAATGACATTTTGAATCATTTTTGGTAGAGTCCAAAAATCCATTTTCTGATGAAAAACGATGACCCCGGGACCAGTCGAACGTTGAAAAAATGGTCAATATTGATGAAATTTTAACATTTAATCTTTTGACTTTAAATGATGGTTGGATGTGAGTTATTACTTTTTCAACTAAAATATGTGTGTTTAAAGTCATTTCTGTGCCTGAAATTGGTCAAAATTGAAGATTTTGAGTAAGCAAAACTCTGTAAAAATGGCAATTTTGGTCACTGTGAGGGTTTAAAAAGTGGTTATTCAACATGAGGCCCGATCCAAATGACATTTTAAATCATTTTTGGTAGAGTCCAAAAAATCCATTTTCTGATGAAAAATGATGACCCCGGACCAGTCGAACGTTGAAAAAATGGTCAATATTGATGACATTTTAACATTTAATCTTTTGACTTTAAATGACGGTTGGATGTGAGTTATTACTTTTTCAACTAAAATAAGTGTGTTTAAAGTCATTTCTGTGCCTGAAATTGGTCAAAATTGAAGATTTTGAGTAAGCAAAACTCTGTAAAAATGGCAGTTTTGGTCACTGTGAGGGTTTAAAAAGTGGTTATTCAACATGAGGCCCGATCAAAATGACATTTTGAATCATTTTTGGTAGAGTCCAAAAAATCTATTTTCTGATGAAAAACGATGACCCCGGACCAGTCGAACGTTGAAAAAATGGTCAATATTGATGAAATTTTAACATTTAATCTTTTGACTTTAAATGACGGTTGGATGTGAGTTATTACTTTTTCAACTAAAATAAGTGTGTTTAAAGTCATTTCTGTGCCTGAAATTGGTCAAAATTGAAGATTTTGAGTAAGCAAAACTCTGTAAAAATGGCAATTTTGGTCACTGTGAGGGTTTAAAAAGTGGTTATTCAACATGAGGCCCGATCCAAATGACATTTTGAATCATTTTTGGTAGAGTCCAAAAAATCAATTTTCTGATGAAAAACGATGACCCCGGACCAGTCGAACGTTGAAAAAATGGTCAATATTGATGAAATTTTAACATTTAATCTTTTGACTTTAAATGATGGTTGGATGTGAGTTATTACTTTTTCAACTAAAATAAGTGTGTTTAAAGTCATTTCTGTGCCTGAAATTGGTCAAAATTGAAGATTTTGAGTATGCAAAACTCTGTAAAAATGGCAATTTTGGTCACTGTGAGGGTTTAAAAAGTGGTTATTCAACATGAGGCCCGATCCAAATGACATTTTAAATCATTTTTGGTAGAGTCCAAAAAATCCATTTTCTGATGAAAAATGATGACCCCGGACCAGTCGAACGTTGAAAAAATGGTCAATATTGATGACATTTTAACATTTAATCTTTTGACTTTAAATGACGGTTGGATGTGAGTTATTACTTTTTCAACTAAAATAAGTGTGTTTAAAGTCATTTCTGTGCCTGAAATTGGTCAAAATTGAAGATTTTGAGTAAGCAAAACTCTGTAAAAATGGCAGTTTTTGGTCACTGTGAGGGTTTAAAAAGTGGTTATTCAACATGAGGCCCGATCAAAATGACATTTTGAATCATTTTTGGTAGAGTCCAAAAAATCTATTTTCTGATGAAAAACGATGACCCCGGACCAGTCGAACGTTGAAAAAATGGTCAATATTGATGAAATTTTAACATTTAATCTTTTGACTTTAAATGACGGTTGGATGTGAGTTATTACTTTTTCAACTAAAATAAGTGTGTTTAAAGTCATTTCTGTGCCTGAAATTGTTCAAATTTGAAGTTTTTGAGTAAGCAAAACTCTGTAAAAATGGCAATTTTGGTCACTGTGAGGGTTTAAAAAGTGGTTATTCAACATGAGGCCCGATCCAAATGACATTTTGAATCATTTTTGGTAGAGTCCAAAAAATCAATTTTCTGATGAAAAACGATGACCCCGGACCAGTCGAACGTTGAAAAAATGGTCAATATTGATGAAATTTTAACATTTAATCTTTTGACTTTAAATGACGGTTGGATGTGAGTTATTACTTTTTCAACTAAAATAAGTGTGTTTAAAGTCATTTCTGTGCCTGAAATTGGTCAAAATTGAAGATTTTGAGTAAGCAAAACTCTGTAAAAATGGCAGTTTTGGTCACTGTGAGGGTTTGAAAAGTGGTTATTCAACATGAGGCCCGATCAAAATGACATTTTGAATCATTTTTGGTAGAGTCCAAAAAATCAATTTTCTGATGAAAAACGATGACCCCGGACCAGTCGAACGTTGAAAAAATGGTCAATATTGATGAAATGTTAACATTTAATCTTTTGACTTTAAATGACGGTTGGATGTGAGTTATTACTTTTTCAACTAAAATAAGTGTGTTTAAAGTCATTTCTGTGCCTGAAATTGGTCAAAATTGAAGATTTTGAGTAAGCAAAACTCTGTAAAAATGGCAATTTTGGTCACTGTGAGGGTTTAAAAAGTGGTTATTCAACATGAGGCCCGATCCAAATGACATTTTGAATCATTTTTGGTAGAGTCCAAAAAATCAATTTTCTGATGAAAAACGATGACCCCGGACCAGTCGAACGTTGAAAAAATGGTCAATATTGATGAAATTTTAACATTTAATCTTTTTACTTTAAATGACGGTTGGATGTGAGTTAATACTTTTTCAACTAAAATAAGTGTGTTTAAAGTCATTTCTGTGCCTGAAATTGGTCAAAATTGAAGATTTTGAGTAAGCAAAACTCTGTAAAAATGGCAATTTTGGTCACTGTGAGGGTTTAAAAAGTGGTTATTCAACATGAGGCCCGATCCAAATGACATTTTGAATCATTTTTGGTAGAGTCCAAAAAATCAATTTTCTGATGAAAAACGATGACCCCGGACCAGTCGAACGTTGAAAAAATGGTCAATATTGATGAAATTTTAACATTTAATCTTTTGACTTTAAATGACGGTTGGATGTGAGTTATTACTTTTTCAACTAAAATAAGTGTGTTTAAAGTCATTTCTGTGCCTGAAATTGGTCAAAATTGAAGATTTTGAGTAAGCAAAACTCTGTAAAAATGGCAATTTTGGTCACTGTGAGGGTTTAAAAAGTGGTTATTCAACATGAGGCCCGATCCAAATGACATTTTAAATCATTTTTGGTAGAGTCCAAAAAATCCATTTTCTGATGAAAAATGATGACCCCGGACCAGTCGAACGTTGAAAAAATGGTCAATATTGATGAAATTTTAACATTTAATCTTTTGACTTTAAATGACGGTTGGATGTGAGTTATTACTTTTTCAACTAAAATAAGTGTGTTTAAAGTCATTTCTGTGCCTGAAATTGGTCAAAATTGAAGATTTTGAGTAAGCAAAACTCTGTAAAAATGGCAATTTTGGTCACTGTGAGGGTTTAAAAAGTGGTTATTCAACATGAGGCCCGATCCAAATGACATTTTGAATCATTTTTGGTAGAGTCCAAAAAATCAATTTTCTGATGAAAAACGATGACCCCGGACCAGTCGAACGTTGAAAAAATGGTCAATATTGATGAAATTTTAACATTTAATCTTTTGACTTTAAATGATGGTTGGATGTGAGTTATTACTTTTTCAACTAAAATAAGTGTGTTTAAAGTCATTTCTGTGCCTGAAATTGGTCAAAATTGAAGATTTTGAGTAAGCAAAACTCTGTAAAAATGGCAATTTTGGTCACTGTGAGGGTTTAAAAAGTGGTTATTCAACATGAGGCCCGATCCAAATGACATTTTAAATCATTTTTGGTAGAGTCCAAAAAATCCATTTTCTGATGAAAAATGATGACCCCGGACCAGTCGAACGTTGAAAAAATGGTCAATATTGATGACATTTTAACATTTAATCTTTTGACTTTAAATGACGGTTGGATGTGAGTTATTACTTTTTCAACTAAAATAAGTGTGTTTAAAGTCATTTCTGTGCCTGAAATTGGTCAAAATTGAAGATTTTGAGTAAGCAAAACTCTGTAAAAATGGCAGTTTTTGGTCACTGTGAGGGTTTAAAAAGTGGTTATTCAACATGAGGCCCGATCAAAATGACATTTTGAATCATTTTTGGTAGAGTCCAAAAAATCTATTTTCTGATGAAAAACGATGACCCCGGACCAGTCGAACGTTGAAAAAATGGTCAATATTGATGAAATTTTAACATTTAATCTTTTGACTTTAAATGACGGTTGGATGTGAGTTATTACTTTTTCAACTAAAATAAGTGTGTTTAAAGTCATTTCTGTGCCTGAAATTGTTCAAATTTGAAGTTTTTGAGTAAGCAAAATTCTGTAAAAATGGCAATTTTGGTCACTGTGAGGGTTTAAAAAGTGGTTATTCAACATGAGGCCCGATCCAAATGACATTTTGAATCATTTTTGGTAGAGTCCAAAAAATCAATTTTCTGATGAAAAACGATGACCCCGGACCAGTCGAACGTTGAAAAAATGGTCAATATTGATGAAATTTTAACATTTAATCTTTTGACTTTAAATGACGGTTGGATGTGAGTTATTACTTTTTCAACTAAAATAAGTGTGTTTAAAGTCATTTCTGTGCCTGAAATTGGTCAAAATTGAAGATTTTGAGTAAGCAAAACTCTGTAAAAATGGCAGTTTTGGTCACTGTGAGGGTTTGAAAAGTGGTTATTCAACATGAGGCCCGATCAAAATGACATTTTGAATCATTTTTGGTAGAGTCCAAAAAATCAATTTTCTGATGAAAAACGATGACCCCGGACCAGTCGAACGTTGAAAAAATGGTCAATATTGATGAAATGTTAACATTTAATCTTTTGACTTTAAATGACGGTTGGATGTGAGTTATTACTTTTTCAACTAAAATAAGTGTGTTTAAAGTCATTTCTGTGCCTGAAATTGGTCAAAATTGAAGATTTTGAGTAAGCAAAACTCTGTAAAAATGGCAATTTTGGTCACTGTGAGGGTTTAAAAAGTGGTTATTCAACATGAGGCCCGATCCAAATGACATTTTGAATCATTTTTGGTAGAGTCCAAAAAATCAATTTTCTGATGAAAAACGATGACCCCGGACCAGTCGAACGTTGAAAAAATGGTCAATATTGATGAAATTTTAACATTTAATCTTTTTACTTTAAATGACGGTTGGATGTGAGTTAATACTTTTTCAACTAAAATAAGTGTGTTTAAAGTCATTTCTGTGCCTGAAATTGGTCAAAATTGAAGATTTTGAGTAAGCAAAACTCTGTAAAAATGGCAATTTTGGTCACTGTGAGGGTTTAAAAAGTGGTTATTCAACATGAGGCCCGATCCAAATGACATTTTGAATCATTTTTGGTAGAGTCCAAAAAATCCATTTTCTGATGAAAAACGATGACCCCGGACCAGTCGAACGTTGAAAAAATGGTCAATATTGATGAAATTTTAACATTTAATCTTTTGACTTTAAATGACGGTTGGATGTGAGTTATTACTTTTTCAACTAAAATAAGTGTGTTTAAAGTCATTTCTGTGCCTGAAATTGGTCAAAATTGAAGATTTGAGTAAGCAAAACTCTGTAAAAATGGCAATTTTGGTCACTGTGAGGGTTTAAAAAGTGGTTATTCAACATGAGGCCCGATCCAAATGACATTTTAAATCATTTTTGGTAGAGTCCAAAAAATCCATTTTCTGATGAAAAATGATGACCCCGGACCAGTCGAACGTTGAAAAAATGGTCAATATTGATGACATTTTAACATTTAATCTTTTGACTTTAAATGACGGTTGGATGTGAGTTATTACTTTTTCAACTAAAATAAGTGTGTTTAAAGTCATTTCTGTGCCTGAAATTGGTCAAAATTGAAGATTTTGAGTAAGCAAAACTCTGTAAAAATGGCAATTTTGGTCACTGTGAGGGTTTAAAAAGTGGTTATTCAACATGAGGCCCGATCCAAATGACATTTTGAATCATTTTTGGTAGAAAGTCCAAAAAATCAATTTTCTGATGAAAAACGATGACCCCGGACCAGTCGAACGTTGAAAAAATGGTCAATATTGATGAAATTTTAACATTTAATCTTTTGACTTTAAATGACGGTTGGATGTGAGTTATTACTTTTTCAACTAAAATAAGTGTGTTTAAAGTCATTTCTGTGCCTGAAATTGGTCAAAATTGAAGATTTTGAGTAAGCAAAACTCTGTAAAAATGGCAGTTTTGGTCACTGTGAGGGTTTAAAAAGTGGTTATTCAACATGAGGCCCGATCCAAATGACATTTTGAATCATTTTTGGTAGAGTCCAAAAAATCCATTTTCTGATGAAAAACGATGACCCCGGACCAGTCGAACGTTGAAAAAATGGTCAATATTGATGAAATTTTAACATTTAATCTTTTGACTTTAAATGACGGTTGGATGTGAGTTATTACTTTTTCAACTAAAATAAGTGTGTTTAAAGTCATTTCTGTGCCTGAAATTGGTCAAAATTGAAGATTTTGAGTAAGCAGAACTCTGTAAAAATGGCAGTTTTGGTCACTGTGAGGGTTTAAAAAGTGGTTATTCAACATGAGGCCCGATCAAAATGACATTTTGAATCATTTTTGGTAGAGTCCAAAAAATCAATTTTCTGATGAAAAACGATGACCCCGGACCAGTCGAACGTTGAAAAAATGGTCAATATTGATGAAATTTTAACATTTAATCTTTTGACTTTAAATGACGGTTGGATGTGAGTTATTACTTTTTCAACTAAAATAAGTGTGTTTAAAGTCATTTCTGTGCCTGAAATTGGTCAAAATTGAAGATTTTGAGTAAGCAAAACTCTGTAAAAATGGCAGTTTTGGTCACTGTGAGGTTTAAAAAGTGGTTATTCAACATGAGGCCCGATCAAAATGACATTTTGAATCATTTTTGGTAGAGTCCAAAAAATCAATTTTCTGATGAAAAACGATGACCCCGGACCAGTCGAACGTTGAAAAAATGGTCAATATTGATGAAATTTTAACATTTAATCTTTTGACTTTAAATGACGGTTGGATGTGAGTTATTACTTTTTCAACTAAAATAAGTGTGTTTAAAGTCATTTCTGTGCCTGAAATTGGTCAAAATTGAAGATTTTGAGTAAGCAAAACTCTGTAAAAATGGCAATTTTGGTCACTGTGAGGGTTTAAAAAGTGGTTATTCAACATGAGGCCCGATCAAAATGACATTTTGAATCATTTTTGGGTAGAGTCCAAAAAATCAATTTTCTGATGAAAAACGATGACCCCGGACCAGTCGAACGTTGAAAAAATGGTCAATATTGATGAAATTTTAACATTTAATCTTTTGACTTTAAATGACGGTTGGATGTGAGTTATTACTTTTTCAACTAAAATAAGTGTGTTTAAAGTCATTTCTGTGCCTGAAATTGGTCAAAATTGAAGATTTTGAGTAAGCAAAACTCTGTAAAAATGGCAATTTTGGTCACTGTGAGGGTTTAAAAAGTGGTTATTCAACATGAGGCCCGATCCAAATGACATTTTTAAATCATTTTTGGTAGAGTCCAAAAAATCCATTTTCTGATGAAAAATGATGACCCCGGACCAGTCGAACGTTGAAAAAATGGTCAATATTGATGACATTTTAACATTTAATCTTTTGACTTTAAATGACGGTTGGATGTGAGTTATTACTTTTTCAACTAAAATAAGTGTGTTTAAAGTCATTTCTGTGCCTGAAATTGGTCAAAATTGAAGATTTTGAGTAAGCAAAACTCTGTAAAAATGGCAGTTTTGGTCAC